>NC_040042.1:37626526-37700471 GCF_003713205.1 Coffea eugenioides | reverse complement strand
TGTAATCCTAAAAATGAAAAATAAGAAACAAAAAGTGGTGAATAACAAAGGCTTAATAAAACAAAACGGGATCCGTTAATTTCAAACCTTGTGATGTGTACCTATATACAATATACAATAAGCAACTCAAGGTACAAGAAAATATATGAGGAAAAGAAGAAAAAAGAGAATCAAGGAATCTGCATTTTTTTTTTCTCCGAAAACGCGACTCATCAAGGAATAACAAGGAAAGTTCGGCCAGCCCCTTGGGCCTTCACTTGACCGAAAGCTAGCCCAACTAACTAAGGAAAGTTCGGCTCAGCGAGGGTACTTAACTGCGGATCAGCCCACCGTTTGGAGCTTGGACACTTGCATCTTCAATTGTAAGCAGCATTTTAGTAGTCGTGCAAGGATATTCCAACTCAATCCCTTCAATGCTCGGTTTCTCTTGGTTTTGGATAGCACGTACCAAGGCTTGGAGGGACTCCTTTGCACTACTAACCGTTTTGCAGGTCACATAGTCATGGCCACTAGAGTTGCATCTTGCTCATACAATCAAGAATTCATGGAGACCGAACCTTTCAAGAGGAGAGGTCCCAAGCGAAGTACCTCCAAGTACTTTAGCCCCATGCAATCCAGTTCACAATGTGGGTATCATTCACTCCGGGAGGAGATGCAACGCCACCGTGCTTTGTGTGTGTATGAAAGGTATAAACAAGATTGTGATGAGTATGAGAAGGAGCAAAGCAGTTTGCGTAGAGCATCTAAATCAAGGTCAACTTCAAGCAAACAAGGTTCATCTAAGAAGTGTCTTGACAATCAAGACGAAGGGCTCGAGAATTTTCGAATTGAGTCAAAGCTTCGTGAATCAATGGATAAATTCGAACGTCGGACTGAAGCATTGATTGATGATATGATGGAAAGACTTAGCCAAGTGCTGGATTCACACCTGGAGCAACTTAACCATGTGCCAACCGGTGGTAATAAAGGGAAAATTCATCCTAGTCCCTCGTTGATTGAAAAGCCAAAGATGAATTTGAGGACATATTTCCTGAGGATGTACCTGATGGACTACCACCGCTAAGGGGAATCGAGCACCAAATCGATCTCATTCCTGGGGCACCATTGCCTAACAAACCAGCCTATGTCCAACAAGCTAATAAGCACAGGTGCAAGCTTGTCTTTGAACCAGGTGATTGGGTCTGGTTACATTTGCGCAAGGAGAGGTTTCCAAAACAACAGCAAAGCAAGCTGTCACCAAGAGGAGATGGGCCTTTTCAAGTCATTGAGCGCATCAACGACAATGCATACCGCTTAGATCTGCCTGGTGAGTATAATGTTAGTGCTACATTCAATGTTGCTGATCTAAGTCCATTTATTGCAGGGGACGAGTACGATTTGAGGGCAAATCCTTTTCAAGAGGAGGGGAATGATGCGGTTGAGCACGAGGCCCAAAGTGTACTAGTAGACCCTGTGAAGGTGCCCCAAGGCCCAGTGACACGAGCACGAGCTAAGAGATTCAAGGAGTCCCTCCAAGCCTTGGTACGTGCCATCCAAACCCAAGAGAAACCGGGCATTGAAAGAATTGAGTTGGAATATCCTGGCACGACTACTAAAATGCTGCTTACAATTGAAGATGCGAGTGTTCAAGCTCCAAACGGTGGGCTGAGCCGCAGTTAAGTACCCTTGCGGAGCCGTACCGGGGTCTCGCTGTCCAGTCAGCGGGTCGGGGGTCCAAGGGGGCGACGCGCCCCTGGCTTGGGGGCCCGGGGGCGCAGCGAAGCCCCCGGTGGGGGTTCGGGGGCAACGCCCCCGAAGCTTATGATCTATAGTCAGTTGGGCTAGCTTTCGGCCAAGTGAAGGCCCAAGGGGCTGGCCGAACTTTCCTTGTTATTTTTCCAGTTTATTAGGTCTTAGTCACGGCTATTAATAGCCTCAAGCCGCATGTTACATTCAGTTTTTTGAGAGTATTGAATAAAATTTCCAGAATTTCGTCCATTCCTTGTGGCAAATTCCCTTAGCTTGTGAAAGCTAAGTTGAACATCCTAGTGTTGATCCTAGGCTGTTCTTGACTTATCAATCAAGCACACATACTTGATTGTGGCGTCCTCTACCGTTAAATCTGTTCTTGAGTGGTCCAAGTTCGGGTTCAACTCCGTCAAATCTTCATCGTGTTCCTCTAGATCCGAAGTAGCTTCCGCGTCTCGTATCAGCTGGCATCAGAGCTAGTTAGAGGTATCACGAATATCCTTTTTTATCGTTTTTAGATCTATTTTAGTCTTCTAAATTCGTAGCTCAAGTGCTCGGGTTTGTCAAGTCCGAAATCTGTCTTTGTTGTTTCCTTGTCAGAAATCTGTCTTGGTTGTTTCCTTGTCAGAAATCTGTCTTTGTTGTTTAGTTGTTGTCCGAAATTTTCTGTCCAGTTTTGTCTTGTGTTTATGTTCTGTTTAAATCCAGAAAAAAAAATCTCTTGTGTTGCATACCTTATTGTCATTCCCTTGAGTCGTTGCTGGAATTAATTACTGGGTTGCCGAATCTGTTTGCACTTGTTTCTTGAACCTTTGTGTTGTTGCTTTGCAAAACTCGAACATCAAAACCTTATTGGGGAAGTCTTGAGCTTCTTGGATCAAAGAGGTTAATCTTGGCAGTCTTGAAACCTGAAATAAACCTTCAACCGTGTTCTTGTTTTCATGGAACTTTGATCTTGAAACCAAATCTGTCCAAGTTGTTTACGTTAATTGCTGTGAAATTGTGGTCTAAGCTAGCTGGCTATTGTGTGAAAACACCCCAACAGAAGTCAAAAAAAAATTTCAAGAAAGACGGCTCTAGTTTCCAATTCTTGACCAGCCTTCAAGTTTTACCAAATCTGATTCAAAGGTCAAAAAAAAAATTTTCAAGAAAGACGGCTCTAGTTTCCAATTCTTGACCAGCCTTCAAGTTTTACCAAATCTGATTCAAACTTGGACTTTCAAATCTGAACAGCCCTAGTCTTGGTCAGCATTCAAGCCACCAAATCTGATTCAAACTTGGACTTTCAAATCTGAACAGCCCTAGTCTTGGTCAGCATTCAAGCCACCAAATCTGATTCAAACTTGGACTTCCAAATCTGAACAACATCCAATTCTTGACAGCCTACAAGTTTACCAAATTTTGTGCAAAATCTGACTTCCAAATCTGACCAGCCCCAAAATTTCGAATTTGGACCACTTGGGACTCCCAAATCTGACCAAACTCCAAGGTTTCTAATCTTGGCAACCCCAAGTGTCCAAATCAGATCACGGACCAAAAAGACCACGGACCAGCAGCTCAACACATTCCAGAAATTTGGGTTTCGGGTAGAGTTTTCTAGGATTTTCAAAATTTCAGCATTCAAGTTAATTGTCTTACTTTCTTTCGAGTCGTTAGTTATTGTCCAGCTATATTCTGAGTCTTGAGTCGTGTCTAGGTCTTCAGTCATTCACCTCCATTTATTGCTACTAGCTTGTGTGTCACTTGTTGACTAGTCAAGAACGTACACTGTGGTGACGCCTAGTTTGTTCAACTCGAGCAACTAGCAAGCCAAGAAATTGCTTGGTAAGATTATTAGAGAGTGATACACTTGAGTGAAACACGAGTGTGAGTGACCTATACATCGTATTAAAAAAAAAAAGGAGAGAGGAACTCGTTTTTGTTTATTTGTTTTGCAGGTGAACTAAATATGTCTAGTGGAGTGGGTAGCCAAACCATGGACATCAAACTACAGTTGGAAGCCATGATGGGGGAAATTGTATCAGATGAGGAAGAGGAGTACGAGGGGATACCGCCTCTAGAAGAGGAAGAGAATGAATCGAGTGAGGAGATACCTACGCAAGAGGAGATTGGATGCCTAGTGGTTCGAAAGGTCCTCACTACCCGCGCCAAAGAGGAGGAACTGGAGGTACAACAGGACAACCTTTTCTACACAAGGTGTCATATCAAGGATAAGGTGTGTAGTGTTGTTATTGATAGTGGGAGTTGTGCCAATGTCGCTAGTCTACTCATGGTAGAAATGCTAGGGCTCCAAGTTATCAAACATCCAAGACCTTATCGCCTTCAATGGTTGAACAATGAAGGGGAAGTCCGTGTGTTTAGACAAGTAAAAGTGCCATCCCGAATTGGCAAGTATGAAGACGAGGTTACTTGTGATGTCGTACCAATGCAAGCAAGTCACCTCATTCTTGGACGGCCTTGGCAATATGATCGCGATGTCGAATTCAAGGGAAGAGCTAATAAATATGTCTTTACTCATTGCAATAGAAAGGTGACACTTGTACCTCTCACCCCAAAACAAGTGTATGAAGATCAAATGAGGCTCTGAAGGCCCAAGGGGCTGGCCGAACTTTCCTTGTTATTTTTCCAGTTTATTAGGTCTTAGTCACGGCTATTAATAGCCTCAAGCCGCATGTTACATTCAGTTTTTTGAGAGTATTGAATAAAATTTCCAGAATTTCGTCCATTCCTTGTGGCAAATTCCCTTAGCTTGTGAAAGCTAAGTTGAACATCCTAGTGTTGATCAAATATTAAACTTTAAAGACACATAAATTCCAGAACTTGTATATTAACTAAACTTAGAATCAAGTACAAAAAATAAAGATTTGGAAGGAATACAACCCTTGTCACATGAGCTTTCTTCCTTGCCTTCTTCATCCTCCATCTTCTTCTTTATCTAGCTAATAACAAGAATGGATGAACTATCTTACTCTATACTAAACTAAACTAATACTAAGAGAATGGAAAAGCTACATTTTTGCAGACTCCAAGCTTCTCCCGTATGTTTTTCAATGTCTGATTGCTCTCTATATAAAACTGATATGAGGTGCCTTTCCACTGGTCCAAAATTTCTGCTATGATTCTCCAAATCTGAATTTGTTAAGGGAGTCAAAAATAATGGCTTTTGACTTGGAACCTTGGCTATATCTCTTCCTTATGTCTTCTGAAGCATGTGCAGCCTACGTTTTCTCTCCAACTCTAGCTGGAAAGTAGTGTGAAGATGAGAAAAATGGCTGAGCAAATTACAGAAATTCGGCTGCCATACACGTTTTTACTTTTGACCTCACTTCAACTGCATTTTTCTCCATGATGAAGGCCGAACTGGCTTTTGTGCAAAACACAAAAGTTGTAGCCCTTTGAATTAGAGTTCCAATGCTTCAAGAATCATCTAATTTGGAGATCGGTGGACTGAGATATGGTCAAAATACCATAGACTAGTCAATTCTGGGCTTCAGCTTTCGACCATCCAGATAAGTTTTTGTGTTTCGACCTTTTGACCAAGAAAACGGCTGAATTGGACTTTGATGTCTTCATACCAAATGTAGATATATCTCTTAGCTTCAAAATGGTACCAAGATCACCTTGATCCGATCATTGTAGCTCCTGATATAGTCAAAATACGAAAATGTGTCTGAGTTGTGAAAGCTGACTTTTCTTGATTTTTGTCCTCAAATTGCATTTCTTCCTTTTACACTTCATATTTTATTTTCCTCACTTTAATCCATCTTCAATCATCCAAATATCTTCTCAATGCACTTCATTTGATGATTGAATCATTAAACCTACAAAATATGAAGTTTTTCCCATAAAAATCCATAAAATGCAATATTTAGCCAATTTAACATAAAATGTAGATTTTTACCAAAACCTTAGTTATTTTAGTTATAAAACTAAATAATCAAACCAAAATTAACTAATAAAACACACTAAAAATACGTAAAATAAACCCTTGTCAAATACCCCCACACTTGAACCATTGCTTGTCCTCAAGCAATAAAAATACAAACCAAC
Organism: Coffea eugenioides; assembly: GCF_003713205.1. Classification (NCBI taxonomy): domain Eukaryota; kingdom Viridiplantae; phylum Streptophyta; class Magnoliopsida; order Gentianales; family Rubiaceae; genus Coffea; species Coffea eugenioides. The sequence goes on along the minus strand of NC_040042.1, from coordinate 37,694,693 downwards.
AATGATCCAAAATTTGAAAATAAATATATGTAGCATTTCAACTTCATTTCCTCAAAACAGAGTAAATAACCATTATGCAATTATTCAATTAAGTTCAAGTACTCATAATATCAAGTAAAGGAGAGCCAATTATACCATCATTATAACAAATTCAAATCGATTTTTCATCCTTACCTGATTTCACAAGCAAGCAACTCATATGATCAATAATAATGCTTCCTAAACTCATGATCATCTTTTAAAAAAAGATATTTATTAATATTACATATCTAAATATTACTTAAGACGTGAGAATGCCTTTTGACGCGAGAATCGACATTTTTAGATGAAGATCACCGGTTACTCAACACTTCACATACTCAAGTTGCTTTGCATACTCTTAATTCAAGTACCGTTTTACGCGAAAGTCGACATTTGTAGATGAAGACTCCCGGTTACTAAGTACAAGAATCATTGGAGTAGAAGAATCTTATTTATTTTTTCTTTTTCTTTTGTTTCTTCATTTTTTTTTCATTTTTTTTAAAGCAAAGATAATAAATTCCCTCAAAAAAATAATCATGAGAAGAGTATTGCACTTATTGACCATATTTATCACTTAACTTATAAAATCCAATAAAGAGAAGAAATTTCATCAAATATGCAAAAAAATATAGGCATAATTTTCTCCACTTTAAAAGATATACTTTCCTACAAATGCAAAAATTATAATCACATAATAGTCATTTCCAAGTTAAATGAGAAAAGAAGTTTCCAAATCACATATATTTATCTCAAATGTAGGAGAAATTTGAACTACTAATGGTATGGAACTTGTTACCCCTTGGATAAAATCGAAAAAATATGAAACTTTTTGGGGCAAGTTTGCAATTTTGGACAATATTTTAGAAAAATTTTGAATTTTAACACAAGCCCAATATTTGCAACTAATAATTCAATCACATACAATGTATATAATCTCAATTCTCCCCCCACACTTAACATACACATTGTCCTCAATGTGTAAAAAGGAAAATCAAGATAAAGAAAGTAATACTCCCCTATTGTTGCGATTGAATATGAAGCTTCAAAATCCATTGTTCGTGTATCTCCAACGCTTCATGAGTTTCATTGGATAACCATTAGTGATGTAATCCTAAAAATGAAAAATAAGAAACAAAAGTGATAACAAAGGCTTAATAAAACAAAACGGCGATCCGTAATTTCAAACCTTTGTTTTGGTGATGTACCTATATACAATATACAATAAGCAACTCAAGGTACAGGAAAAGAAGAAAAAAGAGAATCAAGGAATCTGCATTTTTTTTTTCTCCGAAAACGCGACTCATCAAAACGCGCCACCAAGCCGCGTTTTATGAAGTCGCGTTTCTTCACATATCTTGCAGGATCGAAAACGCGACTGTGTTATAAAACGCGACTTTAAGTCGCGTATTTGAAGGCGCGTTTTCAATTTTTGATCAGGCTGGAAAACGCGACTTGGTAGAAAACGCGACTTCCTGTCGCGTTTTGAAGGCGCGTTTTCTTCAGTATAGGCGCAGAATCGAAAACGCGATTATGGAAAACGCGATTCTAAAGCGCGTTTTCAGCCCAAATGCGTTTTCTTCTGCGAAATTTTTGCAGAAAGCCAACTTTGAAAAATTACCATTTGTACCCCAATCACTCAAAATGCATCATAGATCATTTGTTTGCTAAAATTCTCAATGCATGCACATGTAAAATGATCAAAATATGCATTTTAACCCCTTCTAACAAATCAAAAACAACAATTACTCAAATTGAGGGTTTGAGTTCCTTGATCAAATTTCGCCTTTTTCACCTCATTTGGTCACTTTTGCTTCCATTTCCAATACCTACAAATGAAAAATAACAAAATAACTCAAACATATACTTTAAACATAAAATCACCCCAAAATAACATAAACTTAAACAAACATTGGGTTGCCTCCCAATAAGCGCTTCTTTATAGTCAATAGCTTGACTAGTTCACCTTATTTTTCAAGGAGGTTTAGTTAACGAATAATCCACCATTTTAGGCCGTGGTGGATCATTAAAAGGTGGCTTTATCGCAAAAGTCACATGATCTAATGATGTGAGAAATGGAATTGACTTACCTATCCCAAGTGTTTCATAAATATTACCTTGAATATGCACCACTTGAGAATTCACCAAAGAAAATGTCATGAGAGTATCTTGGACAGCAATACCTTTAAAACATATACTTTCACTGCACTCCTCAAGAGGGGTGAAAAATGAGTCATTAAAACTCACCTCTTGAGGCTCAAAGTTAGTTTCAAAGGTATTATCATGTGAAATGGATATTTGCTCATTGAAATATAATTGAGATTCATCATTTTCATCCAAATGCAATCCATTTTCACATACAACATTTCCACCATTCATGCTAGGATCATTTTGCAAATTATTAGAAGAAATAACTTCACACAATACACTCAATTGCTCATTTATTCTGCCAAAGTGAGAAGTTAATTCATCTATTCTTTTTTCAATCCTATCAAAACGGTCGGAAGTCACATTAGCTAATTTTTCTATAGCTAACTCCCAAGATGGTTTTGATTCATATTGGACACATTCAGGTTGGTAATTATAAAAATATGAAGAATCACTATAAGTACCATGATTATCCGAACCATAAGCATTAGCACTATATCGATCAAAACAAGGATTGTAATGCTCTAATTCATCATAATAATCCACATTTTGTGCTTGCATACATGTATTAGTAGCATGATAACCTCCACACAAGTCACAAATCACATGATAAGAATTAAAAGCATTAACATTCCTTCTCTGCTCAATTTCATGCATCATGGTGTCCATTTGAACTTGTAACTTAATTACATCAAATTTTGCCTTTAAGCACCTTAAACCATCTTCAAAAGACATACATTCAGTAAATTCTTGGTTACCTCTGTTGAAGGAGCTTTGCACTTCATAACCATCCATTGCCAATCTTGCACTTCTCAAGCATTGTCCTCCAAATTGACCTACCCTCCTCATTACCTAAAATTGCTTTTAAACAACTTAAGAGCAAAATTAGTAAGAAGACTAGGTGATAAAACACATACACATATAAAATACTAAAATAACAGAAAATAACATTCACAATATAACTAATAATATGTCTAAACTAATAAAGTTGCTCTTCACACCGATATTGCCAAATCTTCCCCGGCAATGGCGCCAAAAACTTGACGGGTATTTTACATACGTGCAAGCTAAAAAATACCGAATTACACCCGTTCACTGCAAGTATACAGATCAACTAGTAGTTTAGGGTATATATCGGGTCGATCCCACAAGGAAGAGTGAACAATTACCGGTATTACTAAAGTTTCTCTATTATTTAGACTATCAATGAATAATAAGAAATTTAACCTACTGCACTTATACAGGAAATTAACAAATAAAAGCTCCTTAGGTTGTGGTATCCCTAACTACTCATGCAAGTGCTATATTTGGATCATTAATTACTACATCTAGGCTAATTATGGTGTAATTTCCTTATGCATTTGAATCCTACTTTCGTAGTGAATCAATTATACTTATAAAACTAATCCATACCTATTCTCATGGTTATGAAATTAGCTACAAGTTCATTTCTTCAGTGAAATTACATGAAATGAATCACTAAAAACCACATAGGTGCACCTCTACTTTCGTGAGTGTACTCCCTATGTTTAGCACTTCTTGAACTAATGTTTAAATCTCAATTTTCATTGCAGAAATAACACCTTAGATAATCAGAATTAATGGTACCAGATTAATCATGATTTCAAGAGCCAAAGTGCTAAATAACTTGCTCAAATACTAGCAATCAAATAGCCAAATAATAAACACTAACAATCATAGGAAGTTCAACCAAACCCAAGGTATAAACTTTAAAAACACATATTAAATATAAAATCCAGAACTTGTATATTAGCTAAACTTGGAATCAAATACAAAAGATAAAGAGTTGGAAAGGAATGTAACCCATGTCACTTGAGCTCATCACCTTGCCTTCTTCATCTCCATTTTCATCCTAATCTAGATAATGTACAAGAGTGGATGAACTAACTAGCTAAACTATACTACACTAATCTAATACTAAGAGAATGGAAAAACTACATTTCTGCACTTCCAAGCTTCTCCCCCGTATATTTTTCTCCTCATAGACCTCAAATGTCTCTACATATAAGCTGATGAAAAGTCCTTCCCTTACCAGTCATAAATTTCTGCTATGACTCTCCACTTTGATTCTCCAAATCTGGATTTGTTAAGGGAGTCAAAAATAATGGCTTTTGACTTGGAACCTTGGCTATATCTCTTCCTTATGTCTTCTGAAGCATGTGCAGCCTACGTTTTCTCTCCAACTCTAGCTGGAAAGTAGTGTGAAGATGAGAAAAATGGCTGAGTTTAAATCAAGGACTATTAAAAGGAGCCAGTGTTTGCAAGTTAGATTTTTGCGAGCATTGTGTCAAAGGAAAGCAGACAAGGGTAAAATTTGGCACTGCAATTCACGATACCAAGGGTATTTTGGATTATGTGCACTCTGATGTGTGGGGACCTTCCAAAACAACTTCTTTGGGAGGCAAGAATTATTTTGTTACCTTTGTCGATGACTTCTCTCGAAGAGTATGGGTGTATACTATGAAGGCGAAAAGTGAAGTATTGGGAATTTTCATCAAGTGGAAAAAGATGGTGGAAACTCAAACAGAAAGAAAGATCAAACGCCTTCGAACAGACAACGGAGGTGAATACACTAGTGATCCGTTCATGGAGGTCTGTGAAAATGAAGGCATTGTTCGGCACTTCACAGTCAGAGATACACCACAGCAAAACGGGGTGGCAGAGCGTATGAACCGGACATTGGTGGAGAAAGTTCGGTGTATGTTGTCCAATGCTGAGTTGGGCGGACAATTTTGGGCTGAGGCCTTAGCATATGCAAATCACCTCGTTAATCGCTTACCATCAATTGCTATTGGCGGCAAAACGCCATTAGAGAAATGGTCGGGAAAACCTGCTACAGATTATGATTCCTTACATGTGTTTGGTTCTACTGCATATTATCATGTTAAAGAATCAAAGTTGGATCCAAGGGCGAAGAAGGCGCTCTTTATGGGGATCACAACAGGCATTAAAGGTTATCGCCTTTGGTGTCCCGAAACGAAAAAGATAGTTTTCAGCAGGGATGTCACCTTTGATGAATCTACCATGTTAACAAAGGTAGATGTACAGCAGAATGATAGTACTCCCCAACAGGTGGAGAGCACTCCTAAGCAGATGGAGTTTGAAAGAAGCATTATCAGACCAGCAGTGGATATCGGAGTAGATGAAAGGACTCCTATGGTAGAAGAAGAATCAACTGAAGAAAATGTTCCAGTTGAAGAACTTTCACAGCAACATGAATCAATTGCAACCAGTAGGCCAAAGAGGACAATCAGAAAACCTGCTCGTTTTGCTGATATAGTGGCCTATGCATCCCCAACCATAAATGTTGATATTCCTGCCACTTTCAATGAAGCAGCTCAAAGTTCGGATAAAGAAAAGTGGAGGATTGCAATGGATGAAGAAGTACATTCCCTTCATAAGAATCAAACATGGAGGCTAACCAGTCTTCCAAAGGGAAAGAAGGCAATCGGATGCAAGTGGGTATATGCAAAGAAGGAAGGATTTCCTGACAAGTCTGGTGTTCGCTACAAAGCAAGATTGGTGGCTAAAGGCTACGCTCAGAAGGAGGGAATTGATTACAACGAAGTGTTTTCTCCAGTCGTGAAACATTCCTCCATCAGAATTTTATTGGCTTTGGTAGCACAATTGGATCTGGAACTTGTCCAATTAGATGTAAAAACTGCGTTTTTACATGGTGACTTGGAAGAGGAAATCTACATGACTCAGCCAGAAGGATTCAAAGTTGCTGGTAAAGAAAAGATGGTATGCAAGCTTGACAAATCGTTGTATGGATTGAAGCAGTCTCCAAGACAGTGGTATAAGCGATTTGACAAGTTTATGATGGGGCAAAGGTACACAAGAAGCAAATATGATGATTGTGTATATTTGCGCAAGCTACGAGATGGATCCTACATATATCTTCTTCTTTATGTTGATGATATGTTGATAGCTTCCAAGGATCAAGGTGAGATTGAAAAATTGAAATCTCATTTGAGTCGGGAGTTTGAAATGAAGGATCTCGGCGAAGCCAAGAAAATTCTCGGCATGGAGATAAGTAGAGATAGAAGATTGGGGAGGCTTTATTTGACACAGAAAGAGTATCTTAGTAAAGTATTAAAGAGGTTTGGTATGAATGAAAAGACTAAACCTGTTAGTACTCCACTTGCTCCTCATTTCAAGTTTAGTGCATCGTTATCTCCAAAGAATGATGCAGAACGAGAATATATGGCAAAGGTACCGTATGCAAATGCGGTGGGTAGCTTGATGTATGCTATGGTGTGTACAAGGCCCGACATTTCACAAGCAGTTGGAGTTGTGAGCAGGTACATGCATGATCCTGGCAAGGAGCATTGGCAAGCTGTGAAATGGATTTTACGGTATATTTTGAACACCGTAGATGTTGGATTAGTATTTGAGCGGGATGAGAAGATTGGTCAAGGCGTAGTTGGATATTGTGATTCCGACTACGCAGGAGATCAAGATACACGTCGATCAACGACTGGGTATGTTTTTACACTTGCTAAGGCACCAGTCAGTTGGAGGTCTACCTTACAGTCAACAGTTGCTTTGTCTACTACAGAGGCGGAGTATATGGCAGTTACGGAAGCTGTTAAGGAAGCAATTTGGCTTCATGGATTGCTTGATGAATTGGAAATTGGACAGAAGTCTATCAAAGTTCATTGTGATAGTCAGAGTGCTATTCATTTAGCAAAGAACCAAGTTTATCATGCAAGGACGAAGCATATCGACGTACGGTATCATTTTGTGAGGAAGATTTTGGAAGATAGTACGATACTACTTCAAAAGATTCAGACCAAGGAGAATCCTGCTGATATGCTTACGAAGGTTGTGACAACTATCAAATTCCAACATTGTTTGAATTTGATAAATGTTGTGCACGACTTGAAGATTGGCGCTTGACAACGCATTTGAAGACACCACCGAATTTGAGGGAAAAAAAATTTGTATTTTTGGTGGGATTAGAAATTATGCCAAGGTGGAGATTTGTTGAATTCAAAGCCAAGCCTCAATTGATGACTTTTTCAAGCCAAAATTGAGGACTTTGAATTCTTTGGCCTAAGTTTCTAAATTCCACATCGGTTAAGTTTAACATTTGAGAGGTTGTTTGAGAACTATAAATAGCTCTCAAACAAACCAATTCAAGTACACCAAGCAAGAGCCAATAACTTGCTTTCTTCTCTCTCTTTGTAATATTTCTTCTAGTGAAATATTAAATTGTCGGTAGTGTCCGAGGACGTAGGCAAATTAGCCGAACCTCGTTAAATTCTGGTGTTCTATTTTATTGTCAATTTAGTAGCTATATTTGTAGGTATATTTGTAGTGAGTTATTGTGCAATTAAGTGCATATATAGGTGATTCTGTCTAGGAAATTGGTACTTAAGCAGGCCAGTGTGCCTCACCAAATATTTCCTGGGAATTACCATTTTGCAATTTTAGGTACAATAATTTACTCGTTATACCTTAACTTTGGTAGGGCTTCCGCAACAATTGGTATCAGTATTTGACAAGGGTTTATTTTACGTATTTTTAGTGTGTTTTATTAGTTAATTTTGGTTTGATTATTTAGTTTTATAACTAAAATAACTAAGGTTTTGGTAAAAATCTACATTTTATGCAAAAATGGCTAAACATTGCATTTTATGGATTTTTATGGTAAAAACTTCATATTTTGTAGGTTTAATGATTCAATCATCAAATGAAGTGCATTGAGAATATATTTGGATTATTGATGATGGATTAAAGTTGTGAAAATAAAATATGAAGTGTAAAAGGAAGAAATGCAATTTGAGGACAAAAATCAAGAAAAGTCAGCTTTCACAACTCAGACACATTTTCGTATTTTGACTATATCAGGAGCTACAATGATCGGATCAAGGTGATCTTGGTACCATTTTGAAGCTAAGAGATATATCTACATTTGGTATGAAGACATCAAAGTCCAATTCAGCCGTTTTCTTGGTCAAAAGGTCGAAACACAAAAACTTATCTGGATGGTCGAAAGCTGAAGCCCAGAATTGACTAGTCTATGGTATTTTGACCATATCTCAGTCCACCGATCTCCAAATTAGATGATTCTTGAAGCATTGGAACTCTAATTCAAAGGGCTACAACTTTTGTGTTTTGCACAAAAGCCAGTTCGGCCTTCATCATGGAGAAAAATGCAGTTGAAGTGAGGTCAAAAGTAAAAACGTGTATGGCAGCCGAATTTCTGTAATTTGCTCAGCCATTTTTCTCATCTTCACACTACTTTCCAGCTAGAGTTGGAGAGAAAACGTAGGCTGCACATGCTTCAGAAGACATAAGGAAGAGATATAGCCAAGGTTCCAAGTCAAAAGCCATTATTTTTGACTCCCTTAACAAATCCAGATTTGGAGAATCAAAGTGGAGAGTCATAGCAGAAATTTATGACTGGTAAGGGAAGGACTTTTCATCAGCTTATATGTAGAGACATTTGAGGTCTATGAGGAGAAAAATATACGGGGGAGAAGCTTGGAAGTGCAGAAATGTAGTTTTTCCATTCTCTTAGTATTAGATTAGTGTAGTATAGTTTAGCTAGTTAGTTCATCCACTCTTGTACATTATCTAGATTAGGATGAAAATGGAGATGAAGAAGGCAAGGTGATGAGCTCAAGTGACATGGGTTACATTCCTTTCCAACTCTTTATCTTTTGTATTTAGATTCTGATGACTGGCAAGAGGGATACCAGTGAGCTGCTGACCCACACCATGCATCATCTTGTCCAAGAAATAAAGATCGCTATTTCGGAGCTCTATTTTTCCCCTCGTCTTTGGCATCACATTAAAGGCAAAAAGATAGAATATCAAGTGGTACCTAGGATCGAAAGAATCGGCATATACGGTGAGCTTTTTCGAACTTTCTCGCTCACGGTACAGACCCTTAAGACGTGTCACAGCTTTTTCCACTTGCCATAGATCACGGGTTTTGAATTTCTTGGTCAGCTTTACGTCCACTTCCTCATCTTTGAGCTTGATATGCCATGCAATAGTCTCCCTATGGATGGACACCCTCTGGCCTCGGACCCAAGAGACAATCAAATTGGCGCTGTGGCTCTGCTTATTTTCCACATTAGCGTAAAACTCCCGCACCAAGTCTGAGTAGTAATGCCGTGACAACTTCAGTATATTCTCCCATCCAAGTCGCTTGAATGCCGTGGACACCTTGTAATGATCGTCCACCTCGGGTGTCAGATGCTTATCAATTACGATCTCCTTGTCCAATCCGGTTTCATACCACTGTTGGTTTTCAAGCGAAGTGAATCGCGTGGTATCATAGTCCGGAGGTGGTTCGTCACGGCTAATAGACGCTGTCTTACGCCTGGAGCGAGGCGGCGACTCAGGTGAGGGAGATTCCTCAATTGGTGACTCCTCAGGTGACGGAGTGCGTTCCTCGCTCGAAGACGGCGAAGGAGTACGAATACGAGATCGTTTTGTGCCAGCCATGGTACCTATATCAAAAAAACAAGATCAAACGTACATTAGAAGAATTCTAAATCCCTTGAAAGTACACAACCAACAATGTTAAAAAATGATTTGAAAAAATTTCGACAGAGTTTCTCTTTGAACAAGGACTAAACTCCCTGCCAACATATACCCAAATACAATCAAAAGTCCTACTGAAATTATTTCAAACACAAATGCACGTGTATGATAAGAATTTCAATCCAAAATCGTATCACATGGCTCGAAAAAAAAATCCACTCACCACTCCATCTCTTGAAATTTCAAACAATAAGCAAGAAAAAGGTAAAAATTAGAAATACAATATGTTTGCAAAGTTATTGGATACACAATCAATCTTGGAACCACCTAAAGTAACATTGCAATGCTTATGCTAATATTATGTTCAACATCAACCATTTAGCATTGTTACCCAAGTAATTCATACCAATTTAGGCAAATAATCATATGTTGTCCTTTAATTGGCATAAAAGTAATCTCCATTTCTTAAAAACAATTCAAACTAATCCAAAGAAACAAAGAATTTTAGACCAAAAAGTACAATATGCTTTAACCTCATAATTGAGAAGAAAAATTATTCAAAAATATTACCAAAGCCACAATTCTTTCAATACTAAGCAAGAAAATAGTTGCAACAACTTATTTTAATATAATGTACCACAATTATAACAAGAAATTTCAACAAATAAACAATTACCAAAATATGCTCAAAAAACTCGAAAAATGTAAAATTAGGAATTATAAAATGTCAAAGAAAATTGCAAATTGTTACCTCAAATGTGTAAAGTGATGTGGAGGATGATAATGATGCAAAGATGATGAAGAAACAACCCAATTTCGACCACAAATTCCGAAGTTTCAGTACGGCCCGAATTTCAGTTTGGAAGATCAAAACCCTCCAAATTGATGTTTTTAAAACGAAATTGTTGAGGGTTTATGATCACAAGAGGTTGGGGAATGTTTTTATGATGAAAAATTGAATAATTATTGGATGAAATGGAAGATTGGTGAATAGGGCAAGGGTTTTGGGAGAATAGGAAAGAGAGAGCTGAAAAAATGAGAAACCGAGCCCTCGGTTTCTTTCTTATCGGAAATCGATCCGAGCTCGGATCGGTTTGATCAGGGTTCGGATCCGATGGGCTCAAATCCAACCTTCCAGATGATCGGCCAAGCCATCGGATCCAACTGGATTTTGTTGGATCCGAGTTCGGATCCCCTAATTTCGCTTTTGATCCTCAATTGATCCGAGATCGGATCCGTCTGGGTTTTGTCGGATCCGAGCTCGGATCAGCACATTTCTGCACTAATTGCAGAAACTGCAATTTTTTAGACTTTTCCTCCCTTTTTCGGCCAATTCCAAATTACACATAGGACAAACTTTTATCAAATTCAACCCCCCACGCAAGTGTAATATACCATAAACACAATATCCAACCTCTCAAAACACATCAAACACATCTACATTGCAAATCGAGGGGTGAGATTCTTTGATCACTTTTGCATTTTTACACCAAAATGGCTCTTTTGAGCATGAAATGCACATCAAATGAGTCCATGAGCATTTTATAAACATGTTATCACCGAAATTTACTTGAATATACTTGAAATGCACATCACATATATGAATGAGAATTCTAAACAGTTAAAGTACAATTTGGTAAGAAAACCTACCTTTTTACACTTGTTCTTCAAATGCACCTCCAAGATGGATGTTGAAACTCCGGTACCTCCTATAAACAAGTGAAATACATATAATTAGTCAATTAAATCACACCAAAATTTAAGAAACACATAAAACACACAACTACAATATTATTGTTGGGTTGCCTCCCAACAAGCGCTTTATTTATAGTCGTTCAGCTCGACTCTCCTATAGTTTCTTTAACTCTCCATTGTGTTTCCTAAGGAGTAAATCACTCCTTTAGGAACCTTTTCTCCGGTCAAATAGGGATTCAATCTTTGACCATTCACTTTGAATGGGGCACCATTTTCTTCTTTTATTTCCACCGTCCCATAAGGAAATGTGCGAACTACTTCAAATGGTCCGGACCATCGAGACTTAAGCTTTCCCGAGAATAATTTAAATTTTGAGTTAAACAATAACACCTTTTGTCCTTTTTCAAAATGCTTAGGAATAATATGTTTGTTATGCCAGAATTTTACTTTTCTTTGTAAATCTTGGCATTCTCATACGAGATCAATCGCAATTCTTCCAATTCGCTCAACTCGAGCATTCTCTTTTCAGCTGCAGATTTAAAATCAAAATTAATAGCCTTAATAGCCCAATAAGCTCTATGTTCTATTTTTACAGATAAATGACACGCTTTTCCATAAACAAGCTTATATGGAGACATTTTCAACGGCGTTTTAAATGCCGTTCTATACGCCCACAAAGTATTTTCAAACTTGTTTGACTAATCTTTTCACGATCGGTTGACAGTTTTCTCCAAAATGATTTTGATTTCCTTGTTGGCCAACTCCGCTTGACCATTGGCTTGAGGATAATAGGGAAGTGACTTTTTATGCCTGCATCCATATTTAAGCAACAAAGTGTCAATAATTTTATAGCAAAAATGCTTACTTTCATCGCTTATTATTGCCTTTGAAACTCCAAACCTACAAAATATGTTCCGTTTAAGGAATTTAAACACAACTTTAGCATCATTAGTTTGTGAAGGAATGGCCTCCACCCATTTAGAGACATAATCAACTGCTAAAAGGATGTACTTATTAGTATATGAGTTAGGAAATGGTCCTATAAAATTAATACCCCAAACATCAAATAGCTCAACTTTCAAATATGTAATCAGAGGCATTTCATTCTTTCTTGAGATATTGCCAGTTCTTTGGCATTGATCATAACTTTTAACCCAATTTCTAGCATCTTGGTACATAGTAGACCAATAAAATCCTGATTGCCATACCTTTGCTACTGTTTTAGTGTTACTAAAATGATCTCCCGTTTCAAGGGTATGACAATACATTAAAATACTATGTACCTCTTCTTCCGAAACACATTTTCTAATTATTCCATCTGCACAATGTTTGTAAAATAACGGTTCCTCCCAAAAATAATGTTTAGCATCATTTAAGAACTTTTTCCTTTGGTGAGAATTCAAATCACTTGATATCACTCCACTAACTACAAAGTTAACTAGATCATCATATCATGATGGCTTATAAATTACCATTAAAAACTCATCTGAAAATTCTTCTTTAATGGATGAATGATCTTCTTGAGGCATATTCTCCAGTCTAGAAAGATTATCAGCGACTAAGTTCTCGGATTTTTTTCATCTTTGATCTCCAAATCAAACTCCTGCAATAATAAAATCCATCGAATTAATCGAGGTTTTGTATCTTTCTTATTTAAGAGATATTTGAGTGCTGCATGGTCGGTATAAATGATAACTTTAGAGCCTACTAAGTACAATCTAAACTTATCCAATGTAAATATCACTGTTAGCAACCCCTTCTCTGTTGTTGTATAGTTGACTTGGGTTTCATTTAGCATTTTACTTGCATAATAAATGACATGAAGTCACTTATCATGTTTTTACCCAAGAACAGCTCCAACTGCAAAATCACTTGCATCACACATCAATTCGAATAGTAAGCTCCAATCCGATGATGCTATTATAGGTGCAGAGACAAGTTCTTTCTTCAACCTATTGAAAGCAATTAAGCACTCATCATTAAAGTGAAAAAAAAAATCTTTTGCAAGCAACTCACATAAAGGTTTAGCAATTTTGGAGAAATTTTTAATAAATCGCCAATAAAATCCCACGTGTCCATGAAAGTTTCGAATGTCTTTCATATTGGTAGGTAGAGGCATTCTCTCTATAACCTCTATCTTGGCTTGATCTACCTCAATACCTTGTGAAAAAATTTTGTGGTCTAGAATAATACCCTTACAAATCATGAAGTGACATTTTTTTCAATTGAGTACAAGATTTGTTTCTTCACATCTCTGCAAAATTAGATCTAAATTGTTAAGACAATGATCATAAGTGGATCCAAATACAGAAAAGTCATCCATGAAGATTTTCATGATTTTCTAATTAAAATCAGAGAAAATTGCCATCATGCAACGTTGAAAGATGGCCGGTGCATTACACAGTCCAAAAGGCATTTTTTGAAATGCAAAAGTGCCGTAAGGACAAGTGAATGTGGTCTTCTCTTGATCTTCCGGTGTAATGACTATTTGATTGTATCCTGAAAAATCATCCAAAAAAAATAAAATTCATATCCGGCCAATCTTTCTACCATTTGATCAAGAAAAGGAAGAGGGAAATGATCCTTTCTAGTGGCTGTATTTAGTTTTCTATAATCTATACAAACTCGCCACCCAACCACAACTTTAGAGAGAATCATTTCATCATTTTTACCACGTACTATGATTATCCCCCCTTTCTTTGGCACTACATGAATAGAAGAAATCCAAACACTATCAAAAATTAGAAAAATTATACCTGCATCCAGCCATTTAAGAATCTCTACTCTTACCACTTCTTTCATGTTTGGATTTAATCTCATTTGAATTTCAACCACCGATTTAGAATTTTCTTCTAACAAAATCCGGTGCATACAAATAGTTGGACTGATTCCCTTGATATCAGAAATCGTCCATCCTATAGCCTTTAAATGCTTCCTTAAAACATGACAAAGTGCTTTAGAGAATTCTACATTACCAAGTCCGGATTTAAAAGAAGAGTTCGAGCACAACCAGGTGATGAGATTAGCAGAATGAGGCCCTCGCTCGCGTCCCGGTTAAAAAGGGAGTTTTGCATGTGTTCAGTAGGCTAGGAACCTATAGTAGCATACAAAGCTGCAAAGCTCTATTGTTACTTTTAAGAGAAAAGGGAGTCTTCTAACTCTTCTAGGACTATAAAAGTGCAAGGAACTGTGAAACTCCCTGAATCTTTCAACTTTGGTGGCAATTTATTTTGAACAATGGCACTACATTCTTCCGTTAATGCAATTGTCCCACTATCTACTAACTTCCTTTTCTTAGTCATTATCTCCTTGAGAAACTTTGCGTATGAAGAAATCTGCAAAATAGCATCAACAAAAGGAATGTTAATATGTAATTGTTTGAAAATGTTGACAAACTTCTCAAATTCTTTGTTATTTTTTGAAGGTTTCAATCTTTGTGAAAATGGCACCGGTGGAGGAATTGGTGTTGTATCTTTAATTTGTGGTTCATTTTCTTCCATCTTTTCTTTCCCTTTGATTTTCTTGCCATTTTCTCCTAATTTACTCAACTGCTTATTTTCTCTTCTTTCAAATTCTCTTTCACTTTTCGCTACAAGTTTCTCCCCCACTTCCTTACCACTACGGAGGGTTATGGCCTTCACATGTTTTCTTGGATTCACCTCAATCTTGCTAGGTAAGTCCCCTTGGTTGCGATTATTGACCGCATTAGCTATTTGCCCCAATTGGATTTTAACATTTCTGTACACATTGGTGAGTTGGTCCATCCTTCCCTCAATTCTCTCAAACCGTTGAGTAGTGGCATTGGCTAACTTTTCAATTTTATCATTTGATACATTTTCTAGTTTCTCAATTGCCAATTCCCAAGCTGGTTTGGACTCCGGAAGTGGTTGCTTCGGTTGAAAACTCGGTGGATTAATTGGTCTTTGTTGGTTCCCTTGATCCTTCCATCCAAAATTCGGGTGATTACGCCATCCTGGATTGTAGGTATTAAAGTATGGATTATTTTGGGGTGGACGGTTGTAATTGTTGAGATATTGAACCTGTTCGCTACTAGAACACATAGAATTATCATGATCTCCGCCGCAAGTAGTACAACATGCAACAACTACTCCTTGATTAGAGTTAGAACCAACATGCCTATTAAGCATCTTAACCACATTATCCATCTTTGCACTTAACATATTCAAGGTATCTACTTCCAGCATACCTGCGGTTCTCCTCGTATTACCTCGTTCGTTGGCCTATTAGCAGTTGTTAGCAGCCATTTCTTCAATCAATTGTTGAGCTTCCTCGGCTGTCTTTCCCATCAATGCTCCTCCCGCTGCCGCATCTACATGTGTCTTTGTTGGATAGGTGAGACCATTGTAAAATGTTTGGACCACTAGCCAATCTGGTAAACCATGATGAGGACATCTTCGTTGCAATTACTTATAGCGCTCCCAAGTTTCGTACAATGTCTCTCCTTCCTGTTGAGAGAAACTAGTTATATCCATTCTTAGTCTAGCAGTTTTTTCAAGTGGAAAGAATTTATTGAGAAAAGCCTTAGCTAATTCAGCCCAAGTAGTAAAAGTGTTCGGAGGATGAGATTGTAGCCAAACCTTGGCCTTGTCCCTTAGTGAAAATGGAAACAATCGAAATTTAATTGCATCATCACTAACACCATTAAATTTAATTGTATCACAAATTTCAAGAAATGTTGACAAATGAGAATTTAGATATTCGGTAGTATTACCTCCATATTGAGATTGTTGTACCATTTGAATCAGCGATGGTTTAATCTCAAAATTATTAGCATTTACCGTTGGCCTTGCGATGTTAGTTTGAGATCCTTGTGTACCCGGTAAAGCAAAATCTCGTAGAATTCGCCTATTTGGTTAATTTTCTGCCATTTCTTCCTCAAATGGTAACTCTATCAAGATTTCTTCTATCGGCTGCCAAATCTCTTGTTCCTCTTGATGTGGTATATGCCTCATTTGTCTCCGAAGTGTCCTCTCAATTTCAGGATCGAAAGGTGCAACTTCTCGATTTGATCGGTCTATACACTACAAATAAAAACAAGAGAAATTTTACAGTTTTAATTGTTAAAATCAACTATAAACAACTTGAATAAAAATAATGGAAATATCTAAATTAATAGAGATGATTAGCCCCTAATATTGCCGCTCCCCGGCAACGGCGCCAAAAACTTGACGGAATTTTTATATCAATGCAAGTTTATTTACGAATTTTACCCGTTGGACTGCAAGTATACAGGTCACTTCATAGTTTTGGGCAAATATCAGGTCGATCCCACAATGAGCAATTTAAACAAGTACTAGGCTCTTATTTTCTCTATTATTTAGACTTACGATAAATCTGAGCAAGAAGATTATAATGCTATTGTCTACAAATCTGGATTAATAAATTGAAAGATACAAATGGAGATTTCTTTACTAAAAACTTAAATTTAGGGATATAGATTCCACTTATGGCATAAACAACACAAATGAATAGATTTACCTCTTATTATTATTCTTGTTAAACCAGGGATTCATTTCTAATATTACCAAATCTCATTCTCATGATAAAATGGTCTAAAGTAGTTCAGTTTTTCCTATCTTCATGGTGAAATACTAGTTCTACTCTATTTTTCTTCATGAAATGCTAAGTAATCCACTTAAGTGTACCTCTATTTTCATGAACATACAACTTAAGCTCTACTCATGTGTTTCCATTGTTACTATCAATTCTCATTGAATAATAACAACTATAAACATGCTATTGGTGATCAAACAATAACAAGTAATTACAACTATATAAATAGACAAGTCAATACAAGATACAACAAATGTAAATCACATTCAATTCATATCATTTAGCCATAAGTTTCATCTACTCCCTAGATAAAGAAGTTTAGCTGCTCATGAATGATATAACAATCAAACTCACAAGTTTATTAATGCAAAACATCATAAAGTACAAGTACAAGAAAGATAAAGGAAAGCTTAGCCAAGTAATGGTGAAACTCTCAAATTTCTGCTATGTCTTGTACAAGATGATTACAAGTGAAATCTCCAAGTGCTTCCTCAAGAACCTCTAGCTAGAGAGAAACATGTAAGAAGAAAAACTAGCTACGTATGGTCCTCCTCTGGCTTCTCCTTCCTTTTCTGCATAAAAGGTGGTAGAAAGGCACTTTCTTCTCCTTCATGATTCTAACAACTCAGATTTTGTAAAGAAAGTCAAAAGAAATGTTGTTTTGACTTGTCAATAACTCATTTTGTCTTCCCTTTTGTTGCAGAAGCATGTGTCACCGAATTCTCTCACTCAAGATAACTGGAAAGTTGTGTGAAAAGTGAGAAAAAACGGCTGTGTCACTTGCAGTACAGAGAGGCAGATCCGAGTCTCGGATCCGAGGAGTGAAGAAAGTTCCGAGCTCGGATCATGGAGGATCCGAGGCCTTTCTATATAAATCCGAACTTACCTCGGATCCATTACTCCAAAAGTATAGACGAGGGCTCGGATCGCCCTTTGTTTACTCGGATCCGTGCTTGTCAATTTCCAGATTTTCACTTCTTTCCTTTTTCTTCATTTTTGTTCCTAGTTTTTTTTGTACTTTATCCTCTTGACGATCCTTACATTTCCTTCATTTTGTGCATGAATTTCATATATCAATATCCTTCACAATTTCACAAAATTAATGCATTAATCCACTCATTTATCAAGTTTTGAACACTTAAACAATATTTAAGCAATTATCACCAAAAGAGTTCAAATATGACTTTAATCTCCTCAAAATACACCAAAAGTTCATGCCAAACTTGTACAAAATATACGTTAAATATTCTCTTATCACTAATTACTAATATAAGTTTCATATTCTATACTAATTTGTATCTATCAATGCATTGTGTACTATGTAATGTAATTGTTAATGGGATTAATCTTGAATATCTAATAGTGTCTACACCAACAAGCATGGATGCATATTACATGTGCCAAAATGAAAGATTAAAATTCAACTAAATTGAGAATATGCACATTTATCGATACCGCTACTATACATTATTATAGTGTTTATAATATCAAGGGATTTTCTAATGGATGTGCATGCTAACAATTATTACCCTACCTTACATTTATATACTTTTCTTATTTAATCTTACCTACCTTCCTTTATATTTCTTTTCTTTCTCTAATTAATTTTACATTTCCAAAAATATGACATCTAAAATATGTCTTAATGAAGTTGAGTACCCACAGGGCACCTGTTAGACAGACCCTAAAATTAATCCTAATTAATTAATTAACATAAACAGAGAACTTGTAATATCTCACGCTATCTCCTTACAAAGGAAGAGTCATCAAAATGCACATCCAAAGATATTACTTACCTTCTAGATGACTAGTACTAGATTATGTTATATTACATGTGACATAAACACTTGCCAAATGAACTACTTGCCTAATGTTGGTTTAAAAACTATTTTCAACATGAACTATTCCCTTGCTTTCTCGAAGGGCTGCTACAAAGAGTCTTTGATAACAACCAATTACAATATTTTACTTACACTTGATTTAGTATATTAATAGAGGCATATATGCATGGCAATTATACGGTACCCCACACGGTTTGATTATTGCAGTTGTAAACAACTTATTACACAGTATCGTAATTGATGTTTTTCAGACTATATTAAAAAGTGGTGATTGAAATTCACCAGTTAACCGAATTTTGATGGTTGTCCAAAACATAGAAATTAGTACAGCAAAATTAATTATTAAGCCTCGCAAGGTCACAGATAAAGGTGTATTGTCTTTATGGCTCACTTTAAGTGGGTGCATTGAACCAAGCAAGCGGATATATGGACCAAGAAAGGGCCTACATTTGGGGGGAAGATTTATGAAAGGAGGGATTTTTAGAAAAATGAGGACATTTATGCACATGTTTTTGGTACCAGATAACTTGTCGGATATATATATATTTTAAAAGCAGTAACTAATTTCTTTTCAAGGATGTTTGTGCTGAAAAAGGAGAAATGTATTTTATAACAAGTTTTCGAGCATACTATTTCCTTGTAACAATGATAAAATCTTATTTTCAGAGCAAAATGGCCTGAAGGAATCGATATGCCAACCAGACTATTTTAGAAATACATAACTACTTGTAGTAGTTCCGAGCTAAACTATTCGACAAAAACTTAATTCAGAAACCTCGATTATGAATATTTGGATTTCATATCACAAGTCAAGCAAGAATTTGTGCAGAATTGGCTACACTTAGTAGAAGTTCATTAGGAACCGTAAAAGTTGCATCCTTAAATAGGAAAAAAGGAAAGCATTTAATGATTTTAGATGTGACGCTTAATTTGCAACATCACAAAAGTGAAAAGATGACACTAATAACAGGATAGGGAGAGTAGACACGAGAAGATGATACATAAGCAGGTAAATCATGAAAAGCATCGTGATTCTAGTTGGGCTGTGGGAATCGTGGTTCAGCAACTGCAACGAGAGGTTTGGCAAGGAAACCAGCATCCTCGCACTCTACTAAATCGATTTGCGAATGACCAGATGGAATCTTCCAGCTAAAGCATTGAAGAAGTCTGGCCAGCAACATCACAGTGAGCGTGGAACCCAAAAGGACACCTGGACATCCACGCCTTCCGGTGCTGAAGGAAAACATATTTAATTCTGGATCGTTGAGATCCATTCTAGCATCCTCCATGTCCTTCATGTGGCGCTCAGGCTTGTACTTCAGCGGATCCTCCCAGATTCGAGGATTACGGCCAAGTCCTGGACGGCTGAGGATAACATGGCTACCTTTGGGGATGAAGTAGCCACCAACGAAGGTGTCCTGAGTAGATACATGAGGAACATTAAAGGGTGCTAATGGATGCAGCCGAAAGGACTCTCTTACGCAGGCCTTCACATGTTTCAGCCTCGGAAGGTCAGATTCTTGAACAAGTCTATCCTTTCCAACCACGGCGTCTAGCTCTTCTGTGGCTTTTTGAAGCATTTCAGGTTGATTTAGCATCTCTGCTAATGCCCATTCCACAGCATTTGATGGATTATCGACTGTCGCAAACATTAATTCCTGTCGAGCATGCATCATAGCAAAGTTAAAAGTGAAACTAATAATCCTTATTTTCCAAGTCCAATAATCGACTCTGACCGAACAACACCATATTGCAAGTTGCATTTTGTTGGTGATTAGGGCTTATTGAGATTCCATCCTTTTCTAATTTCTGCTAATCAACATATATGGTCAGAGCGTGGCTGATGGGCTTGAGCACACATAAACCACATCATTAAAACGTGAGCGAACAAGATGATGTCGTCTTATGTCACCTTTTGTACGTCATTTGATGTGGACATAGTTTACCTGAATGTTTCACAGCTTTGAGTCTGCAAGCAGGATTTTAAGTTTTGGAGTGTGGCCCCTAGGATTGATTTTGTACTTATGTGAAAGGGCACTAGCTGATAAGGAGCTAAAGTTTGATTTACCTCATTTGTTTAAGAAATTGTTTATGTAACCATGCAGCAGGATAGAGTATTCCTTACAGTAATTTGTGCTCTGATCTCCTCAGTTGTTAAGAGGGGTCTGCCGTTGCTATCTTTGAGCCTGATTAGGACATCAAGAAGGTCTTCTTCCTCATTTTTCAAGCCACTCTCCCACATTTTAATCCTTTTTTCAATTTTGGGATCTTGGTGCTTTCGTACACATGCAACGGCCTCAGTAAGAATCTTTCGGTGGCCATCAAAATAAAAAATCTTCATCCAGGGTATGTAATCTGATAAGCTGAATGCATACAAATAAGCAAGGATTTTGAAGAGTGCATTAATATGTTCAACTTCCTCAGCACCTGGTCCTCCATCTTCCATTCCTTTCCCGAAGAATCTCTTGTTGAAAATCATCTTTCTAATCACATTTCCGCAGTAGTGTTGCGTAACCAATCTTATGTCCACTAGCCCACCAGTGGCATTGTCCTTGCACTGATTGTAAACGTAATTAACCAAATGATCTGCTTCCTCTGCCCGCTTGCATTGAAGCCATTGGTGTTTAGCAGGTGAGAGGACACTGGAAACGACCATTCTCTTCATTTTCTTGTGCTGATCGCCCAAAGGTGAAAGGCCGGTTGTCAAGAATCCTCCACTACAAAGCTCTGCAGACATACAAACAGGTCTGCTGGAGAAAATCGAATCTTGTTTCTTGCAGAACTCTCGAGCGAGCTCAGGAGAAGTGACTGGATTGACATGAACACCGAAAATGCGGATACATGCGATTTCGGTATTCAAATCATCCATGACTTTGCATATCCATCGATTTGTTGGTCTGTTTCTCAGCATTTGGAAAATGCAACCAAAGAAAGGCAAGGGTTTTGGGCCAGGAGGCAGTGGGAATCGAGGTTTGTTATTATTCAGACAAATAGTTAACCATTTGTCCATCTTAAATATCACCAACAAAACCAAAGCCATGAATCCTGAGAAATATGGGATCCATGACATTGAGGTAAATCCCAAGCTTGAATCAACACGAAGATCGGAAGTGTAATTCATGACTTCTTTCTTAGGGTTGCTTTGAGCTTTTGGTATGTGAGAGGTATTGAGTGTTTGCAATTCCCGTTGATGGTTTGTAAAGAGTGCAATTCTGCGAGCTTTTATAGGAGAAATTTGTTGGTAGCATTAGGTATCTATGACTTTGCAGTAGCTCCCACATTGGACTTTTGGATACCATTATTTTTTTTTTCCACTTAGGGTTATTCCAACTTTTTGGATAGACTAATCCCCTAAAATTGTGTAGAGTCTTGTTCAAGAATACGCATTTTCTTTTTTTGTGGTTTGTAAAGATTAGCCTTAGTTTTTTTTTTTTGGATATATATATATATCTATTTTAAAAGCAATAACTAATTTCTTTTCGAGGGTGTTTGCGCTGAAAAAGGAGAAACGTACATTATACCAAGTTTTAGATCATGCTATTTCCTTGCAACAATTGTAAAAATCTTATTCTCAGAGCAAAATGGTCCGAAGAAATCAATTGCCAAACAGATTATGTTACAAATACATGACAACTTGTAGTAGTTCCAAGCTTAACTGTTAGAGAAAAACTTTATTTATTAGGTGATATTCTGAAATCCACCCTACACTTTGTTAGTGGATTGTTATATTTTAATAGAAAGGAAAGACACGAAATAATAAAAGGAATTTCGTAAAATTTCCTAAGAAACTCTTCATATTGAAACTTACCATCTCTAGTTATTGCAATCAGAAACCCTGATTACGAATATTTGGATTTTATGTCACAAGTCAAGCAAGAATATGTGTAGAATTGGTTACACTAAGTTATATTAAAATTAGAAATTTTCTGTTTTTCCATTTATTTTTTGTTTATTGTCTGTGTATTAGTATATAATTAAAATCTAATTTAGTTAAAAAGGCACTCTTTTGGTTAAAGTAAATTGTCGTACCTTCAAATAGAAAATTTTCAATCATTTCAATTTGTTCGACAAGAAATGCTTTTAAGATATCATTACTATGATAAGTTCTTTACCTTAAAGAATGAAAAAAAAAATTGTTTTAAAAATTTTATCCTTTGGCTCTTACTTAGGATGAAAACAAATTTTAATTGGTTACGCAGAATATAATACAATAAGAAAATGAAGAAAGTTGTTGCAGGCAGAGGATGTCTTTCAGTTGTTCATCCTGGTTCACTGCTCCTCATCATTGGTGCTTCAGAGTAAACGCAAAGTCGTAGCTATTATAGTTGAATAATGCAAGACAATATGATTATTGTAATGAGAAAGACAAGACAATGTTTGTTAAGGAAGTGTTAAATATTCGAATTTGTTGGGTTTGTGGGCCAGCCTATTTGTGGGCCAAATCACAGAACCAAACACTTTTAGGTTTAAGTCAAAATTTGACTTGGACAAAAACGAAAAAGGGGTAGCAGCCGCAAGAAGCAATTGGTCTTCGTGTGAGAAAAAGTGTCAGCCGTCATCTTCTTCCTTGTTGAGAGAAAGACGAAGAGAGAGAAAGAGTAAATAAGCTATAGAGAGAAAGAAACTTCAAGGTCTTGATTGAAGGGTGATTCGAAATCCGATTGAGATGAAATTTTATCCACGTGATCCTCTCGTCAGGCTCTATTCGTCTACCGGTTTAGATTTCGAATTTCCTTTTCGTTTGGTAATACTTTTTCAAACCCACTTCTTTGACAGTTGTAATTTTCGGAGGTGATTTTATAGCAATTTTGCATAGTTGGTATTGGTGATATTATTGTCATCCGAATATTTCGGGTAGACCTGTGTATTCCCATTATTGTGATAATGGAGATTTTGACTGGATTAGGTTCCGTGGTTTTTCCCAATTTGGATTTTTCACGTAAAAATCTTGATGTCCTGTGCCTTTATTTTTCTTGCATTTTATTATCACTGTTGGTATTATTACTTGGTGATTTGGTTTATTCCTATTTTAACTGGTACGTGGGGAAAGAGAAATCTTTCCTGAACTAACTCTGATATTGTGTGCCTGTACCGATACCCCTTTCCCAACAGAATTTTAGAATGCCTGGCATCACTTATGAAATTTTGTTTGATTAGCATATTCGTAGAGTTTCTACACCCATCCTACTTGCAAGCATCCAAAAGAATTTTAAGATAAATTCGAGATATTTAGTTTGATGTTATTTTATATTTCTATACTGATGGTCGTAGATTTGTTGTATCCACATATAATGTTGGGTTGATAATACGAACAACGGAAGAGTATTTCTGATTATGCATTTTAATTGATAAAAAAAAAATCAAATTCAGGACAAGCCATCTTACTCAACCTGCATTTTGAGAAATATATACTAGTTTAGTGCTCGCACAGAGAGGGAGGCAAAGTGTTATTCAATCCCACGTTCAAGGAAGCAAAGTTTATTTAATCCTTATTATTATTGTTAGCATGATTATCATTATTATTGTTTTGGTAAAACCTTGCATTCAGATGATGAAAGGCATTCCTTCCAACCAAAAAAAAAAGATGATGCAAGGCATGACATTGGAGCTTTAGAAGAATTAAACCTGCCTCATGTCCAAACTTCGAAGGCATATTCGTCCCCATATAACTATAAGACCGCTTCCAATACCTCCAACACGTCATTAATTAATCCTTTCATATCGAAGCATGAATTCAGAGCTTGCTTACTGGTACATGTACGCACCTTGCGCGCGCGCGCACACATAATTTTGGGGGTTGTCTATAGATTTGGTGATGCTCGAAATTTGGTGATAAAATGTAACTTGGGTACTAGCTCATTCAATGTCCAGTTGTTCCAGTAAGGGTGATAAATTTAGATTTGCAATAAAAGAATACACTAGGCGTAGAGGGTTCTTCATTATAACAAACGCATAAGTAGATAAAAAATAAGATCAGTAAGGAGAGGTGAAGTCCTGGATATACTTCAGGGAAATCCTCAATGTCTTTGAAAGGTTGTAATTTCCAATTTGGTCACTTTTAAGATTTCAATCCTACTCAGCGTCACAAATTAGATTGCTAACTCACGTTAATAATGAAAATATAGTCCTTTGATATGTTATTGCCTTGTGTTTTAGTGGAGGCAGCAAAGTGCTTCAATTTGGACGACAAAGTTTACTATTGTCGAAACATGTTACCCCACTTAGGTCCAATTGGTCGGGGATAATTCGTGGATTAGATCACACTGGGTAAGGGAGAAATGCTATTTTGGTCCTTAATATTTGGTGTGTGTGCTAAATTGATTCTCCAAATTTTTGAATTAAATTATATTTAGGATAATTGATAGAAGTTCAATAATGACAAATGATTAAAATCAAATTCTCGTTAATTAATAAATTTGACTTTGCACTTTGGATCCCTAGAAAGTTTGGAGTTTAGATTATTATGCACTCATAAATAGTTATTTGAGGGTTTTAGGATGACATAAGATGTAAATATAAATTGAAATTGTGTTAAATGAGTGCTAAGAATTCTGATAATAAAGAAAATGTGAAAAATGTAGAAAATTTGAGTCCTCCCGCTTACACTAAAAAAAAAAGAAAATGTGGAAAAGCTAATTAAACTCCCTTTTCCTCTCTCTCTCTCTCTCTCTCTCAATTTTCTATTTCATTTATTCAAGCCATTAATTTCTTATATGCTTCTTTTCTTTACATGTTTGGTCACAAATTTGGCTTTATTATATGTATTTGTTGTTTTGCACCAAGAATAATTAATGAATAATGAGTTTTGTCATTTTTTTTACTTATATTGATAGTATTTAGTGCTTTAAAATATAAAGAATGTATACTCTATGTAAATTAAGTTGATCATTCTTCTATATTTCTTTCTTTCTTTTTTTTTCTTGCATTTGACTAGGTTATGAAAAAAGTTTAATATGAATTAGTTACTTTGTAGAATTGTTTGAGTTATTCAGTAAAATTATAAATGCACCGAACATTATAATAAATGCTTCAAAACTTTACAATTGGAATGTTAGATTTTAATAAGAAAGAAAGATGAGAAAAAATGAAAATCGAAATGACAAGTGTCAAGTTTGTACAATAATAAATATATATTTAAATAAAATATAAATTTTTGTATATAGCGGTGAGAGGGTCTAATCCACAGGGACTAAAAAAATTCGTTTCTTCTAGAGTCTAGAGTACAGGGGATTTTTATAAAAGTGAGAATAATTAAATAACTCAAATAAAAGGACTAAGTGACAATTTATTAAAAATTGAATCAATAATAAATAAATTCTAGCCAAGAAATAACTTTAGAAATGCTTTACTCAATTTATCATTGATGCAATAATAATTCCATTTATTCACAGATAAACTAAACAAGCAATGACAATCAACTTTTCCTTACTGTATTAGTAATTAAGTAGGACCGTTAACTACTAATCTAATCAAGAAATATCCATAGGTATGACCTTAGAATTCAATTTCTCAATTGCCTTAAGAATTAGAGAAACTCTGTTCTAATCAAATAACACGCTACGAGGGTTATTTCAAATTAGCCCATATGTCCCCCTGACACAAACTCAATCATGTCAGTTGCCACTATTTTAAAACAATTAAACAATTACGGATCTAACTACTTTAATTGGTTCAAGGTTATTAGATTAATTCAAATACTAGATCCTAGATATTCAAATAATATAAAAACCATAAGAAATTAAATCAGGAAACATATGAATACCAGTAAGTAAAAGGAATAAATATAGTCAGTTCAATCTTACAATTGAACCAAATCCTTCGTCATTCCTTGACTAGAATGGGAAGCTTAGTTCATCTCTCCAGCAAAAGATACCATTTGAATTGTTTCATGCTTCATTTTATACTCCTAATCTAATTACTTTCCTAAACGAAATCAAATCCCAATGGGCAAATGATTCTTTTCAAAAAGTCACGATAGATAAACTAGACTAGTATCCTATTAAAAGTGAAAGACTATCCAATCAGTGAGGAGAATCTGATCCTTGCAACTTTGATTTAGAACTGGAGATCTTCTCACGTGCCAAATCCCGAGCTTTCCAGACGTGCAGGGTAATACTTTGATGCACCCACACTGAACAACATAAAATTCCAGTGAAAAATCATGTCTTTAATTCCTTTTTGTTCCGAATCCCTACAAACCAATACCAATTACCAAATATGAGTAGAGTCTACCAATTAACACAATATTTGGCAAAATTCACGAGGAAAATAATCATAAATTTAATAACAAAAATGCAACCTATCAGAAAAGTTTTCAAGAATTCCTAAAAGAACTTTATATTAGTACTTAAGTCCACCGGTAAATCATAAATTTAATAACAAAAATGCAACCTATTAGAAAAGTTTTCAAGAATTCCTAAAAGAACTTTATATTAGTACTTAAGTCCACCGGTTTTTATTATCATAATTATTAATTACAACCATTAATTTTTTTCCTCTCTCTCTAACCATTTTCTCTCGATAGACACTTCCTTCCTCCACCATCTTTTCAGATTAATTCTAAGTTACATGGCTGCCCTTCAGCCACCGGCTGAGGGGCAAGGGTCTCCTATAGAAAAAAAATCTTTTTTCCAACTCTTTTCACATCCTGCAGCATCTCCTATCAAAATTCAGCAGGCCTCTGTGTATAAGGGGGCAGCTGCGGTCATCTTCTCCAGAGTAGATGCAGATAGACTTGCGGCGCCATTTAGATGGACTTTGGTTGGAAAATTTTCTCATGGACGACCTTCTTTGGAGGAGATTCGAAAGTTCTTTGCTTTGTTAAATTTGAAAGACCACGTTTCTATTGGATTGATGGACTATAGACATGTTCTGATTAAGTGCTCCGCGGAAGTAGACTTTAACAGGATTTGGACGAGAGATAATTGGCAATTGGGCAAATATCCGATGCATGTATTTCAATGGACCAGGGAGTTTCATGTACATAGAGAGTCATCTCTGGTACCGGTATGGGTAAATCTTCCAACCTTACCTATTCATTATTTTGATAAACACTCTTTGTTTTCCATATTGTCTCCAGTAGGAAGACATTTATTCCTGGATTCGGCAAAGGCTGTTGGGACACGTCCTAGTGTGGCCAGGGTGTGTGTGGAGATTGATGTAGCAAAAACTGTGGTGCCGAGGGTCTGGGTGGCTGTCGAAGGGGAATCAGGTTTTTAGCAAAGATTTGTACTAGAAAACGTTCCACCATATTGTTCCTCTTGTTGGCGATTGGGTCATTCTCCAGAGGAATGTAAGAAGATCATCACAGAGGTTGGATATCGAAACCAGAATAAGCAACCCATGTGTCTGCAGAATGGATCAAACTTGGAAACAAAAAATGATCATATGACAGTTTTTGCACCTGTGCACAAACCACAAACTAATGGAAATGCAACCACGAAGTCTGTGGTTAATATTGAGGATACAAGACCAGCTGCTGTGATGGAGGACGAAGGGATGACATGTATATTGGACAAATCTGCTGAGCTTGATCAGATAGCCGACAAAGGAGAAACAACAGCTTTACAAACTGCTGAAATCAACGGCATTGTTCATGAAGAAGATCGCGATGTTGAGGTTCAACAAGTAACAAAATCCATGGGTGATGATATACATCGACAGGCTGGTAATGGTGATGACATGCACGGAGCATTGCATGGGGAACAAGGGGTAATTGGAGCCCAAATGCATAATGACCATGGACATGATTCAAAGGGGACCCAGATTCTAACGGTGCAAACTTTGGGAGAAGATAAAAAACAAATGGCCGACACCACCACCATGCAAAATAATAATGTCGACACTCATCATGGCCAGGAGGACAAGGGACCTCAGCCTATTGTGGAGCACATTTTGGGTGCTGAACATCATCAAGAGGCAGACAACACCGACCTGGACAATCTCTATGTCGATTTGCGTAGGGTTCAGGAGGTGGATTCCAAAGCAAATGCGGGTGATGAAATTATCTTGCCAATTATAGCAAGAAATTTATCCCCAAGACTGGTTGTACCACGTGAGAATTCAATGGAAACATCCACACACGCTTTGAACATTGACCAATCAGTAGCCGTTGAGCAGGATTGTCGACAAGTGCGGGGCAAGGGTGTGCGGGCTTATTTCCCATCCGACAGACAATTACGGTCATCGACATCATCCCAAAACTCATTCTAGGTTCTTTCCTATGATTAGTGGCATATTTTGGAATATTAGAGGGGTAGCTAAAACCCCTAATCTTAGAAGATTGATTAAATTAGTACGAATTCATCATTCTCAATTTGTTGTCATTTGTGAACCAAAGCTAGACGTGTCTAAAATTGAGTCCATCTGTCTACGATTATTATTTGATTATGTTTTAGTTAATTGTTCCGGAGATATTTGGGTATTCTATAGTAGTCCTTTTGTGTGTTCCATCGTTGGGAGTTCAGACCAGCATATTTCTATAGATGTCCAAAATTCTTTGCTCCCTAGTCCAATTATCATGTCTTTTGTCCATGCAAAGTGTTCAGTAGAGGAGCGCAGAGAATTATGGTTCAACTTATTAAATGATAAGCCGAATTCTATTCCTTGGTGTATTGGGGGTGACTTTAATGTTATATTGGCACCTCATGAAAAAAAGGGGGGTCGTCCATTTGCTATAGTAGAGGGGGCGGATTTTATGTCTTTCAAGGAAGAGGATGGGTTTTTTGATGTAGGCTTTTCAGGACATAGCTTCAAGTGGATAGGTTTTTAATTAATGGAGATTGCTTGGATCTCTCAGACTCCATTTCTGTGCTTTACCTGGCAAGACATCCCTCGGATCATGCTCCGCTGAAGATTTCGTTTGCAGCTCGATCGGATAATAAACCAAGGCCCTTCCGATTCTTGAATATCTGGACGACTAAACCAGAACTCTTGGAGGTGATTCACCAGGCTTGGAATCAAGATGTGGATGGATCTCCGTTACGTATTTTATGCTCTAAATTATTGGCAACCAGGAGGGCTATTCAAGCTTGGAACAAACAACATTTTGGGAACATATTTGATGTTGTTCGATCTGCGGAAGATGCGGTACAACGGGCAGAGGAGGCTGTGGATCATGATGTTTCAGAGGAGTGCCAGGTGGAGCTCAGCAAAGCTCAGGCGGAGTTGCGGCACGCATTGTCAATTGAAGGACAATTTTGGAGTCAAAAGGCCAGGGTAAAATGGCTTCGACAGGGAGATCGAAACTCAAAGTATTTTCATGCGGCAATAAGACAGAGACGGGCTCAAGGAATGATACACCGCATCAAAAAATCTAATAGTGATTGGGTGGGCACAAATGCTGATATAGCAAGTGAGGCAATCTCTTATCTCTCTGATCTCTTCACGAGCTCTTTGGAATCGTCTTCTGAAATGTGGCATCTAATTCCGTCCATGATCTCAGAGGAGGACAATGTAAAATTGGAGGCAGTACCTTCGATTGATGAGGTCTATCGAGTTGCAAGGTCAATGGATGGGGACAGTGCTGCTGGCCCGGATGGATTCGCAGGCAAATTTTTTACATACGCGTGGGAAGTGGTCGCCCAAGATGTCTACAAGGTGGTACTTAGTTTCTTCTGTGGTGCAGAATTGCCTCGATTCATCACCTCTACTTCCATTATGTTAATTCCAAAGATGCCAAACCCTCAGGATTTTTCTCAATTTAGGCCCATCAGTCTGTGTAATTTCTTCAACAAGTTGCTATCCCGTATCTTAGCGGATAGAGTGGCTTGTGTGTTGCCAAAAATTATCTCTCCCCAGCAGACAGGTTTTGTCAAAGGTCGTAATATAACAGAAAACTTTCTGCTAGCTCAGGAGGTAATATCGGGTATTGGGAAAAAGACTAGAGATGGCAATGTGGTAATAAAGCTTGACATGTCTAAGGCGTATGACCGGGTGGCATGGGGTCATATTATTGGTATTCTGAGGAGATTTGGATTCGGGGAAATATTTATTGATTTGGTATGGAGATTGCTATCTAATGTCTGGGTCTCGGTCATTATAAATGGGTCTTCGTATGGTTTTTTTAAGTCTACGAGACCCACTATCGCCTGCATTATTTATTATAGGAGCTGAGGCGTTGTCTAGAGGATTGAATAACCTCGTCATGCAATCGGGTTATGTGGGTTTCAAAGTCCCATATGCATGTCCTCATATAACTCATTTGGCGTTTGCGGATGATGTTCTCATATTTTCAAACGGATCCTCCTATTCTTTAAAAGCTATCATGTAGGTACTAGAGGTGTATCAAAGGTGTTCGAGACAACTGATAAATGTGGGAAAAAGCTGCTACTTAGTTCATCGTCAATGTCACTGGCGAGACGACGGGTGATCGAATGTATCACTACATTTGCCTGGAAGTCATTTCCCATACGTTATCTAAGGTTCCTGCTCTATTTTGGAAGGTGCAAATCATCATATTTTGGGGAAGTATGTCAATCTATTCTAGCAAGGATTATGTCATGGAAATCAAGACTGCTTTCCTTTGGAGGCAAGGTAGTGCTAATCAAGCATGTATTGGCATCAATGCCAGTACATCTGATGTCAGCTGCAGTGATACCAGGTAAGGTATTTAGAACTATTGAACAGGCTCTCTCGACCTTCCTATGGGGGTCATCAATCAAGGAGTCGAAGTTTCACTGGATACGGTGGTCTCATATGTGTTATCCGGTAGATGAAGGAGGAGTAGGCTTCCGGAGGATACAAGATGTCTATACAGCCTTTTCATTCAAACTTTGGTGGAACTTCAGAAAAGGGTTGTCGTTGTGGGCTACTTTCATGAAAGCAAATTGCTGTAGACATCTCCATTCTTGTCAGGTAGAACTCAGGGCAATGGACTCGGCACTCTGGCGGAGGATAGTGAATGTGAGTCGACAAGTAGAGCTCTCTATGCTATGGGTGGTCAAATACAGAGCATGTCATTTTTTGTACGACAATTGGTTGGGGAATGGTGCTTTGTTCCTCCGAGCAACGGTTGTCCCAAATTTATCGTTCGAAAATTTCATTATCAATGGGCATTGGGATGTAAATATGTTATGTCAGACATTGCCAAACGAAATGGTGCCCTCCATTCTAGACCACCCAGTCCCGGAAGAAGGGGGTGAAACTAAAGTGATTTGGATGTCCACGACATCTGGAAAATTCTCTCTAAATTCAGTTTTTGGGGATATTAGACAAGCCCGTAACACGTCGATGGTATTTGAGAGGATATGGCATCCTAGGTTTCCTCTGAAAGTTTCATTTTTCATGTTGCAATTGTTGATGGAGAGGTTGCCGGTACCAGATAGATTATGTAAACTTGGTTTTCAATTACCTTCAAAATGTTTTTGTTGTCATTCATCATCTTAGGAGTCAATTGAGCATTTATTCTCCAATGGCGATATAGCCTCGGAAGTTTGGAATTATTTTGGAGGAGCATGTGATTTGGAATTCCCAGCATCATCCTTGAGGCCCCGCATAGTGAGTTGGTGGTTGAGTTCACATGATTTTGAGATACGACGATTTATTGGACACATTATTCCCAGTATAGTTTGTTGGCAGATTTGGAAGGCAAGAAATAAAGCAATGTTTGAGGGTGCCCAGATGAGGTCTTCTGCCATTTGTCATGCCATTTTTTCGGAAATACAGTCCATGGTGGGAATTCAATTTAAACAAGGTTTTCAAGTACAGTCATTTCATTAGTTATATGATTGGTTGTATTCATCTAATGTTGGGATTGCATACAAACTTGTTTGCTGGGAAAATAAGCAATCAGGTCGATACATTCTTAATACGGATGACTATTCAAAGGGTAATCCAGGAGTGGGTGGAAGCGGTGGGGTTCTTCGGGATTCAAAGGGCATGCCTCTGATTGGTTTTTTGGCATATCTTGGAGAAACTACATGTCTCCGTGCAGAGGCTAGGGCCCTCCTTACTGGTCTTCAAATATGTGTACATAGGGGTTTTGGAAATCTATATGTGCAATCGGATTTTTTGGTATTAGTTGGAATTCTTCAGCATCGTATTCATTGCCCCTGGCACATTCGACGGGAGGTCAGGCAAATTTGGAAGTTCGTGGAAGATTCGGATCGCTTTTTGCACTATTACAGGGAGGCTAACATAGTTGCTGATGCTTTATCCAATGTGGCTGTATCGCATCCAGAACAACAACTCAAGATATATAAGGCCTTTAATTCGTTTCCAAGATTGGCTCGTGGGGCAATTCGATTGGATAGATTAGGAATGTCTTCAATCCGGAAAATTAAACTCAACTAATCTCCTCGTGTATTTATTTTGTTGCTATTCTAATATAAAAGAAATTTTATATTAAAAAAAAATTACAACCATTAGAGGCCTACATCCGCAAGTCATGCACAAATTTATATAACAGTATTTAGAATGAGTTGGTATATTAACATTACAATTATCTTTATTGACTAATTCTTACTTTACACAATACTTGTGTATTGTTATTTAATTATAATTAATTACATAAAGATATGCTCTTTAGGTTAATTGATACTTTTACGCCAATTTTCAAGAACTTTTATAGGAATTTAGGAACGTACTCATCAAATATTTAAACCAAATCATGTTTTGTTTCATCTTAAAACCCTAATTATAACTATTTGAACCCTGAGGGATAATGTTAATCGATACATCAAATATTAGGGACTGAAAATATAAAGTCAAAACTTTTGACTAACGCCAATTTGATTTTGACGGTTAGTTTTTGTGATTTTTTCGTTAATTGTCCAGAATTTTTGTAAAAATAGAAAGTTTTTTGGGAATCACATTTGTTTTGATAAAAACATTAAGGACTGGTTGAGCATTTTTCCCAAGATTAATTGTCTCGAGATTATTCATATTCTAAAATAGTTACTCCAGTTTGGTTAGTATTAGAACAGTCCAACATGTTGTTTGGTTAGCATAGGAGTGATTTAAAAGATGCCAACATTATTTTAAGGTAATTTCTTTTATTTACAAATCGTACAATCAGTACCACAAACTACCTATTAACACCAACACTGAATTATAACTACAACTATATAATTGTTAAGAAGAGTTAAAATTTTGTTGATCAAAATCTTGTATGTAATACTAAGTTCCAAGTTTCCACGCGCCCTTTGCTCCTTTCTCCAAGTAGAGACAAACTGTCTCACAGTTTTGAGAACTTCTTGTACCACGACATCACCACGTGCATCCACAAGACATCGTGTCAAGGAAGTGACAATCTTAAACATGGTTTTTTTTTTTTGGCTGCAAGAGTTTTACGGATCCAACTAGATTAAATGATAGTTTAATATTTTTTTAAAATTTTTTCATTACAAATAGAGTTCGAATCCCCACCTACGGACCAAAAAGGTCAAATTCGAATCCCTTTTTTATGGTCACGAGCCAAAACTGGGTGCTTCTTAAACATGGTTTCATGGTAACATTAAGTATTCTCAGACTTCAATTGTTCCTTGTACTAATCTAGGATTTTATACAGTTTGTAGCATCTAACTCGAAATGTGATACTTACAAATAAACCTAGTACAAAAACATTCTCGAAACAAAAGTATAGAATACGACTGATAAGATAAATTAATCAGGAGTCTGGAGATATTTGTCCAAATAAGCAATTCTAAACTTAGCATAATATATTCCAATTTGCACCTCCTAATTAAATAATATATTCTAATTACATCCTAGACTGTAATTTTTGACACCTTTTGTACCTCAAGCTTTCATTTTTGTTCAACTCTAATCTTCAATTGATCTTGCTAAGAAAATTAACTGATTTTAAGGAGCGAGTGTTAATCACAATTAGTTCAACTTAATTCAAAATCCCTTGAGGTAGTGAGACTCAATGGTGAGATTCCATTGAGTCATTTTCTTCTTCTAAAAGCACGTCCTTTCCCTTTATAATCCTACGTCACGTTGACATCATAACTCAGAATCAACACCATTTAGTCATGCATGCTATGGATTTTTCACAAATTTAGTCCTTTAAATATGCAAAGAATTTAAAACTTGCAAGTTGAGGGCAAGTAAAAACACTTTTTTTTTTAGCTTTAGAATTTCTTTGTATAATAATTTATATCTCAATTAATCATTATTTAAATGATTATTCTTAATCTAAAACTTGTGATTTAGAATTTCATGACAATTGTTAATTTGTCACTTATTTTTATTCTGAAGTTGAACTTTAGAATTCTGTAATGATTATTAACTATATAATATTTAAATTCATATTATTGACTTGGTAGATGTGCATTAGGAACTATAAAAGTTGCTTAATTAAATAGCAAAAATGGAAAGCATTTTATTATTTTTATATGTGACTATTATTTTGAAAAATAAAAAAAGTGAAACATAAAAAGGTAAATCATTGAAAAGGTACCATCCTAGTTGAATTGTGGGAATCGTGGTTGAGCAACTGCAACGAAAGGTTTGGTAAGGAAGCCAGCATCCTCGCACTCTGCTAAATCAATTTGGTAAAGGCCTGATGGAATCTTCCAGCTAAAGCATTGAAGAAGTCTGGCAAGAGACATTACAGTGAGTGTGGAACCCAATAGGACTCCCGGACATCCACGCCTTCCGGTGCTGAAGGAAAACATATTTAATTCTGGATCGTTGAGATCCATTCTAGCATCATCCATGTCCTTCATGTGGCGCTCAGGCTTGAACTTCAGCGGATCCTCCCAGATTCGAGGATTACGGCTAAGTCCTGGACGGCTGAGGATAACATGGCTACTTTTCGGGATGAAGTAGCCACCAACGACGTTGTCCTGAGTGGATACATGAGGAACATTAAAGGGTGCTAATGGATGGAGCCGCAAGGACTCTTTTACGCAGGCCTTCACATATTTCAGCCTCGGAAGGTCAGATTCTTGAACAAGCCTATCCTTCCCAACCACGGCGTCTAGCTCTTCTGTGGCTTTTTGAAGCATTTCAGGTTGATTTAGCATCTCTGCTAATGCCCATTCCACAGCATTTGATGGATTATCGACTATCGCAAACATTAGTTCCTGTCAAGCATGCATCATAGTAAAGTTAAAAGTGAAAACTAATACTAATCCTTTTTAACCAAATTCAGTAACCAACTGACCGTACAACAACACCATATTTCAAGTTTCATTTTGGTGGTGATTAAGGCTTATTGAGATTCCATCCTTTTCTGAGTTCTGCTAATCAACAAATTTGGGCAAATTATTTTTTAATATTGTCAGAGCGTGGCTGATGATGTCGTCTTAAGTCACCTTTTGTACGTCATTTGATGTGGACATGATTTACCTGAATGTTTCTACAGCTTTGAGTCTGCATGCAAGATTTTAAATTTTGGAGTATGGTCCCTACGATTGATTTTGTACTTAAGTGAAAAGGCACTAGCTGATAAGGTGCTAAAGTTTGATTTACTCCATTTGTTTAAGAAATTTTTTATGTAACCATGCAGCAGGATAGAGGATTCCTTACAGTAATTTGTGCTCTAATCTCCTCAGTTGTTAAGAGGGGTCTGCCGTTGCTATCTTTGAGCCTGATTAGGACATCAAGAAGGTCTTCTTCCTCCTTTTTCACGCCACTCTCCCACATTTTAATCCTTTTTTCAATTTCAGGATCTTGGTGCTTTCGTACGCATGCAATGGCCTCAGTAAGAATCTTTCCGTAGCCATCAAAATAAAAAATCTTCATCCAGGGCATGTAATCGGATACGCTGAATGCATACAAATGAGCAAGGATTTTGAAGAGTCCATTGATATGTTCAACTTCCTCAGCACCTGGTCCTCCGTCTTCCATTCCTTTCCCGAAGAATCTCTTGTTGAAAATCATCTTTCTAGTCACATTTCCGCAGTAGTGTTGCGTAACCAATCTTATGTCCACTAGCCCACCGGTGGCATTGTCCTTGCACTGGTTGTAAACATAATTAACCAAATGATCCGCTTCCTCTGCTCGCTTGCTATGAAGCCATTGGTGTTTAGCAGGTGAGAGCACACTGGAAACGACCATTCTCTTCATTTTCTTGTATTGATCGCCCAAAGGTGAAAGGATTGTCGTCAAGAATCCTTCACTACAAAGTTCCGCAGACATGAAAACAGGTCTGTTGGAGAAAATCGAGTCTTGTCTCTTGCAGAACTCGCGAGCGAGCTCAGGAGAAGTGACAGGAATGATATGAACACCGAAAATGCGGATACATGCAATTTCGGTATTCAAATCATCCATGACTTTGCATATCCATCGATTTGTTGGTCTGTTTCTCAGCATTTGGAAAATGCAACCAAAGAAAGGCTAGGGTTTTGGGCCAGGAGGGAGAGGGAATCGACGGGGTTTGTTATTCTTTAGACAAATAGTTAACCATTTGTCCATCATAAATATCACCAACAAAACCAAAGCCATGAATCCTGAGAAATATGGGATCCATGACATTGAGGTAAATCACAAGCTTGAATCAACACAAAGACCGGAAGTGTAATTCATGACTTGAGACCGTATGAAAGTTCTTAAGAGTTGCTTTGAGCTTTTGGTATATGTGAGGTATTGAATGTCTGCAATTCCCGTTGATGGTTTGTAAAGAGCGCAATTATGCGATCTCTTGTAGGAGAAATTTTGTTGTTAGTATTAGGCATCTATGATTTTGCAGTAGCTCTCCCACGTTGGACTTTTGGATACCATTATTTGTGAATAAAAATTTCAAGTATTATTTAGCTTGGATTATAAAGACAACTTTCTATCACATTTTTATTTTATATATTATTATTCTAAATAATTTTTTTTTTCAAATAATCTTCTATCCTAGCAGACCATATGATTTTTGCAGTACTGCCCCGTGTGGAATAAGGCACTTGGGATCCTCGGTGACATATTTTCTATGCCAATCCAATGTCACCTTTAATATTATGCCAAGTGTCCTATTATTATTTGCACTTTAATTTTTTAATAATTCAAATTGGTTTGGTTTAAAACAAATTTTCTCTACCCTTTAAAACTTTGAATCAAAATTAACCGGCCGGTCTAATTCAAATACCATCACTTTTGAGTTAACCACTCACGATCTGGGGAAAAAGAAAAAGAAAACCTAAGCCAAAGTCTTTCATCGGTGATTCCTTTGAACAAAGCCAAAAAGAGACAAAGTCCCTGGAAGCTTGTGTATCATCTCCACTCAGATGAGGTCCACACTTCAATGACGTTCTCCAGCAAATTCCTCCACCAGCTCCGCCATTCCGCGTGGCATCATCTCCACTGCCGATTGCCTCACCGTCAAAAGCACCAAGGATGTCCTCAATAAGCCCTCCACTGGCAGGGATACCGTGTACTTCATGGCTGATTTGGAGAAGGAGAAAGAAGATTGGATCAACTCCATGGACGCTCAATTGTGCAACGTTCCAGGTCCGTTATTGAATCTGAGGTCATTGATTACGATAGCAGCAGTGTTAGAACCGGCCCAGGAAATAGACAAATCCAAGTTAGGACAAAGTAGGCGGTATAACCGACCATATAATAGATAGGCGGTAGATACCAGCCATATAATAATTAGGCGGTAAAATCGATCATATAAAGACGGATAACAAAGCAAATAAAAGACACAGAAGATTTACGTGGTTCGGTCAAATTGACCTACGTCCACGGGCGAGGAAGGAGCAATACTTCTACTATGAAGAAGAAATACAAAAGACCGTAGGAAAGTGGTTCCTAAGCCAATAGGCACTTACAAAAGAGTTTAGAAAATATTCCTAAACTCAAAACAAGAGAGCCTAAAATATTTGACTGAATGGGCTAGATGACTCAAGAAACTAATAGCCCATATAACTCTCTTGAGTGGTGCACATCAAACGTTCAATGGTCTCTTCTATTTATAGGAATCAAGAGGGAAGCCTTCCGTTTCTGATCTTCGATGTGGGACACAAAATTCTGCCATCCAAGGTCAAGAATTGCGGCTGCGTCTTGACAAATCAACAAATCTCCACCTTGGCATAATTTTAGTTCCACCATCGACAATAGTAAAATTACTCCACCTTCTCCACATAAGTCCCAATGGGCGTAAATCACCAACAATGAACACCAATCAAATCCAAGCACTGCTTGAATTTGTAAACTGGAAGAGGTTTCGTAAACATGTCAGCTGGATTGTCCTTGGTATTGATTTTCTGAATAAGGACCTTTCCTTCAGCAATGATATCCCGAATGAAATGATATTTCACATCAATATGTTTCGTCCTCTCATGATACATCTGATCTTTAGTCAAGTGTATGGCACTTTGACTATCACAGTGAATATCAGTAACACCTTGATATAGACTTAGCTCGCTAAATAAACTCTTCAACCACAAGGTTTCTTTGATTGCCTCGGTCACAGCCATATATTCTGCTTCAGTAGTAGACAAAGCTACGACAGGTTGTAGAGTAGCTTTCCAACTAACAGCACAACCGCCAATGCAAAATACATAGCCTGAAAGTGATCTTCTCCTGTCAAGATCCCCAGCGTAGTCTGAGTCTACAAAACCAACCAAAGTGTTATTATTTCTTCCAAACTCCAAACATGCATTTGAAGTACCTCGCAAGTATCTGAGAATCCACTTCACAGCTTGCCAATGTGCTTTACCAGGGCAAGACATATATCTGCTAACAACACTGACTGCTTGTGCAATATCTGGACGAGTACAAACCATTGCATACATAACACTGCCGACTGCACTGGAATAAGGAACCCGTGCCATATAATCTTCCTCTTCATCTGATTTTGGTGATTGAGCAGCAGATAGCCGAAAATGGCTAGCAAGAGGAGTAGATACTGGTTTAGCATCTTTCATGCCAAAACGCTCCAAAACTTTCTCAAGGTAATTTTTCTGGGTCAAGAACAACTTCCCTACTCCTCGATCTCGCTTGATATCCATGCCAAGAATTTTCTTAGCTGCTCCCAAATCTTTCATTTCAAATTCACTATTTAACTGCAGTTTCAAAGTGTGAATTTCTGACAAATTCTTGGCAGCAATGAGCATGTCATCAACATAAAGCAGCAAATAAATGAAAGAACCATCATTTAACTTCCGGAAGTAAACACAACTATCATACATACTCCTCAAATAACCATGACCCAACATAAAGGAATCAAACCTTTTATACCATTGTCTTGGAGACTGCTTCAATCCATATAAGGATTTCTTCAATAAGCAAACATGGTCTTCCTTACCTTCAATTTCAAAACCCTGGGGTTGTTTCATATAAATTTGTTCTTCAAGTTCGCCATGTAAGAAAGCTGTCTTAACATCAAGCTGCTCTAACTCCAAATCATACATGGCAACTAAAGCAAGTAAAACACGAATAGAGCTATGTTTAACAACAGGTGAAAACACATCATTAAAATCAACACCTTGTACCTGACTATAGCCCTTTGCAACTAATCGTGTTTTATACCTTGCATCTTCAACCCCTGGAATACCTTGCTTTTTCTTGAAAACCCACTTACAACCAACTATTTTCTTATTTGACGGCGGCTTTACAAGAACCCAAGTTTCATTACGATGAAGAGATTCAATTTCTTCATTCATCGCAATCAACCACTTTGCAGAATCATCACAAGAAACTGCTTCTGAATAGGTGGAAGGCTCACCAACTGCATCAGTTTCTTCTGCAACAGATAAAGCATATTCAACTAAATTTGCATATCTTTGTGGTGGTCGAATGTCTCTCCTTTGTCTATCTCTGGCTATGGAATACTCCTCTTCTTCTGAACTATCTTCAACAGTAGATTCAGGTGTATCTACTGGCACTTGTTGAATAGAAGATTTGGACTGAGAAGGACCAGAACTGCCAATATCAAGCTCCACCTGCTTCTGTGTACTATTAGTAGTACAAGGACTAGAAGACTCCTTCTTGGAAGATAACATAGACAATTCATCAAAAGTAACATCTCTACTGATCACAAATTTTGGAGATTTGGGATCAGAACACTATAATCTGTATCCTTTCACCCCAGAAGCATACCCAAGAAAAATGCACTTTTTAGCCCTAGGCTCCAATTTTCCATCATTCACGTGCATGTATGCTGGACATCCAAAAAATTTTAAATTAAAGTAATCAGCAGGAGTACCTGACCAAATTTCCTCAGGAGTTTTGAAATCAAGAGATGTAGAAGGAGAACGGTTAACAATATAACAGGCCATATTGATCGCCTCTGCCCAAAAGTCGTTTGTCAACCCTGCATTGGAGATCATACATCTTGCTCTCTCCAAAAGCGTTATGTTCATACGTTCAGCCACACCATTTTGTTGAGGCGTCATCCTGACGGTGTGATACCGAACAATTCCTTCATTCTTGCAGAATTCATTAAATTCACCTTCACAAAATTCCATGCCATTATCTGCCCTGAGCCGCTTAATGTGTTTTCCTGTTTGCTTCTCAATCAAAACTTTCTATTGCTTGAAAGTTAGGAAAACATCATTTTTATGCTTAAGAAAATATACCCAAACTTTCCTTAAATAATCATCAATGAAAGTCAACATGTACCTGGCACCTCCTTTAGAAGAAGCACGAGAAGGCCCCCAGAGGTCTGAATGAATGTAGTCTAAATTCCTTTTGTCCTGTGAACTGCCGGCAACTGGAAGCTAACTCTCTTTTGCTTTCCAAAAATGCAATGTTCACAGAGTCCCATCTTTCCAATACTTTGACTACCAAGAAGACCTCGTTTGCATAAAATAGATAAGCCCTTCTCGCTCATGTGCCCCAATCTCATGTGCCATAATTTGGTAAAATCAGAATCAGACAAAGTTGATGTAGAAACAGCAGCAGCACCTGTAATAGTAGATCCCTGCAAAATATATAGAGTACCAGATCTGTGTGCCTTCATAACAACAAGAGCTCCTCGAGTGATTTTGAGAACTCCATCTCCACCTGAATACCTGCACCCAATAGACTCAAGAGTGCCCAAAGAGATGAGATTTTTCTTCAAATCTGGAACATGTCTAACATCTGTGAGCGTCCTCACAATACCATCGTACATTTTAATCCGGATTGTGCCTTTGCCAACAACTTTACAAACAGCGTTGTTGCCCATTAAGACAACTCCACCTTCAGTTGATTCATATGTTGAAAACCAGTCCCTATTGGGACACATATGATATGAACAACCCGAATCTAAAATCCACTCATTGTTAGATCTAAAAATATTTTCCGTTGCACAGAAAATGGTTCCATCATTTCATCAGCTGCTATACTAGCTTCAGCGGATTCAGTATTTTTCTCAACAAAATTCCCCTTTTGCTTTTCTTTATTTTTCAATTTAAAGCAATCAGAGATAACATGGCCCTTCTTTTTACAATAATTGCACACCATATTTTTATGTCTGGACTTGGATCTACTTCTATTTTCTGTGTTTCTCTTTTCAGATCTACCCCGAACAAACAAGCCATCGGCTTGACTCCCACTAGTTTCCCCAGTAATGTCCCTATCTATCTGCTCTTTAGATTTTAATGCAGATTTAATTTCCCGATACGAAATTGTTTCCTTTCCATAAATCATAGTATCGCGAAAATGCTTAAAAGACTGGGGAAGGGAACACAAAAGTAATAGGGCTTGATCTTCATCATCAATTTTCGAATCTATATTCCCCAAATTCATAATAATGGAATCAAATTTATAAAGATGGGAGAGTATAGATGTACCTTCAGACATCCGAAGCATGTACAAACTCTGCTTCAAATATAGCCGATTCTCGACTGTCTTCTTCATATACAAGGCTTTCAATTTATCCCACATAGCCTTGGCCGAAGTCTCCGTTGCTACCTCACGCAATACCTCATCGGAGAGATTTAAGATTATGCTGGATCTGGCCTTCTTATCCATATCGGTGAAATCCGCATCCTTTACATCTTCTGGTTTGTTCTCGATTCCGTGAATCGCTAGATCAACTCCGTCTTGAACAAGAATGGCCTCCATCTTGAGCTGCCACATTCCGAAGTTGATATTCCTGTCGAATTTCTCGACAACCGTCTTTGTTATCGTCATTGTTGCCACAAAATCAGTAACTTAAAATTTGTCTCAAAAAAATTGGCCAAACAAATATGCAAGTCTCGTGAGCGGGCCCCACAGGGTGAGCGGGCCCCACGGGATGAAAGGACCCACAAGGTGAGCGGGTCCCACGGATAAACGGACCCCACAGGATGAGTGGGCCCCACAGGATGGACGGACCCCACCAGATGAACGTACCCCACCAGATGAACCTGTCTTGCAAAATATAATAACCAGCTCTGATACCAGTTTGTTAGGACCGGCCCAGGAAATAGACAAATCCAAGTTAGGACAAAGTAGGCGGTATAACCGACCATATAATAGATAGGCGGTAAAACCGACCATATAAAGACGGATAACAAAGCAAATAAAAGACACAGAAGATTTACGTGGTTCGGTCAAATTGACCTACGTCCACGGGCGAGGGAGGAGCAATATTTCTACTATGAAGAAGAAATACAAAAGACCGTAGGAAAGTGGTTCCTAAGCCAATAGGCACTTACAAAAGAGTTTAGAAAATATTCCTAAACTCAAAACAAGAGAGCCTAAAATATTTGACTGAATGGGCTAGATGACTCAAGAAGCTAATAGCCCATATAACTCTCTTGAGTGGTGCACATCAAACGTTCAATGGCCTCTTCTATTTATAGGAATCAAGAGGGAAGCCTTCCGTTTCTGATCTTCGATGTGGGATGCAAAATTCTGCCATCCAAGGTCAAGAATTGCGGCTGCGTCTTGACAAATCAACAAGCAGGGCTTAATTTCCCCCTTTCCAATGTAATTTTGGCTTTGCCC
This sequence comes from Coffea eugenioides, assembly GCF_003713205.1. Lineage (NCBI taxonomy): Eukaryota > Viridiplantae > Streptophyta > Magnoliopsida > Gentianales > Rubiaceae > Coffea > Coffea eugenioides. The sequence goes on along the minus strand of NC_040042.1, from coordinate 37,651,098 downwards.
TTCTACTTGAGTTTTAATCGCTTATTTGGCTATATCCCGACAAAGTTAGCTGATGCTCCAATTCTTGAAGTTCTAGACGTCCGAAACAACTCACTCTCTGGAAATGTTCCTAATGGTAATCTTATTCACCCAATTTTATACTAGGGACATACATTTCTTGTAGTCCATGAAAATATGTTTACTTCGAACTCTAAGGGAAGGGGAGCAAATGCTGGCTGAAAAATATTTTACTGGTTCAAAGCTATTTATGAAAATTTTTGTACAATCAGATTTTTAACTTATGGGTGACGGACGTCACTGTGAGCTTTTAATGGTGGATGCAGCTTTGAAGCGATTGATTGGAGGATTTCAATACGAGAACAACCCAGGTTTATGTGGACCTGGTTTTTCATCTTTGAGGACTTGCACTGCTTCAGATCACCCGAATCCAAGTAGACCTAAAACTCATGGTGGTGGCTCAACTGGTCTGTCGACAAGAGACATTCCAGAGACAGCTGATCTAAGATTTAACTGCAGTGACACTCATTGCTCAAAATCGTCTAAAGCCTCGCAGGCTTCTGTCATTGTTGGAGTACTTGTGGTTTGTATTATTGTGTTAGTTATCGGAATTCTAAGTTTCTCACACTATCATCGCAAACAAAAACTTGAGAACGCATCGGATGTACAAGAAAGCCGCCTGCCTACTGATCATGCCAAGGGTGTTCAGAGGAAGAATGGTTCTCCCCTTATCAGCCTTGAATATGCCAGTGGGTGGGATCCACTCGCGGAGGGTCAACATTTTGGTGATGTCTCCCAAGAGTTTATGCAGAACTTCAGGTTTAATCTGGAAGAGGTGGAATCACCTACTAGGTACTTTGCTGAGAAAAACTTATTGAGTAAAGGCAACTTCTATGCTACTTATAGAGAAGGCCTAAGATATGGATCAGTTGTTACTGTTAAAAGCATTTCAAAAACTTGCTGCAAGTCAGAGGAATTAGCATTCTTAAAGGGACTGAACATACTAACCTCGTTGAGGCATGAGAATGTGGTCCGTCTAAGAGGCTTCTGGTCCGTCTTCTGGTATGACAACTGGACAGGGTCAAGTACATTATATCTTCGAGCGAATGTGCAGGATCATTTGTCCTTCCATGACTTTATTGTGTGCGGGACATGGGATAGCCACTTGTTGTCTCATGTCCTTCCGCCTGATTTAGTCCAGACCGTGGTGGGCATGCCGATCCCCTGTATTCCTTCGGTGCACAGGATGGTATGGACAGCGTCATCTTCTGGGAGTTTCTCATTATCTTCGGCCCTCCAAGAGGTGCGACAGGCTAACCCTCATCCTTCATGTTCAGTCAGGTTTGGCATCCGCACATCCCTTTAAAAATTTCCTTCTTCATGATGCGTTTGTTGCGGGGACGGTTGCCTTTGGATGATATTTTAACCCGGTATTGTGTTCACTTACCGTCTAAATGCTTTTGCTGTTTGGAGCCTAGCGTTGAAACGCTACAGCATGTATTCATGTTGGGTGATGTCACAAAGGCAGTTTGGAAGTTTTTTGGGCCTCTCAGATCTCTCTCTGGTCTTAATTTGGCACAAGAGCATTTAACCGTACAGTTGGTCAATTGGTGGTACAAGTCTAGTAAGTCCGCGAGGATAAAATTTGTCTTTCGGCTCCTACCTGTATTTGTGTGTTAGAATTTGTGGAAGACGAGGAATTCAGCAGTGTTTGAAGGGATTATCAAGGATGTCCGATTTATTTGTCGAGCTATTATTCAAAACTTGAAAGACGCATACTGGATGAAATTTGGGGAATTACAATAGGTCGCATCTTGGCCCCAATTCTTGGGTTTGGTGGAGCAACGCCCTGATGTGGTTAAGTTTCATCTGGTTCATTGGCAGGCTCCACGGCTGTCAATGTTTAAACTTAACATAGATGAGTGCTCCAAAGGAAACCCGGGGTTGAGTGGTGGTGGGGGGATTCTTAGGGATGGCTCAGGGAAGTTCATCTTCGCTTTCGCTGGTTGTTTTCATGTTTCTACTAGCTTGCAGGCCAAGGCCAAAGCGTTAGTGCTTGGGCTGAGTTTATGTGCCCAGAGGAATTTTTTACAGCAATTGGTGGTTGAGTCGGATTCGCTAGTGCTAATAAAGATTCTGAGGAACGATTACCAATGCCCATGGACGATTAGTTATGAGATTGAGCAGTGTTGCGAGTTCTCTCAGAGGAGTATACAGTTCAAGCATTGCTATCGCGAGGCCAATAAGGTTGCGGATGTTCTAGCCAATGTGGGGTGTGCCTTGGTTTGAATCGGTATGTATTTATGAACATTTCAGGGACTTACCAGGTGTAGTTAGGGGTGAATATCGGTTGGATAAACTATCCTACCCGTCTATTCGGCGACGTCGAGTTAAGTAAGTAGGTGTCTTGTACTTGTCTTGTATCGTTGAGGTCAGGCTTCTGTCCCCCTCAACAACTGTTCTGAGGCAATAAAATCCAAGCATCTTGGTTTAAAAAAAAAAACTATTGGTACACCATTAAAATAAACAAAATTGACTAAAGTCTCTGAACTTTTAAAGCTCAACATAGTCTACTGCAAGAACTTCGGAAATTGAAGAACTTAAGCTTCAAAAACTGCCTTAAAATTTAATAAAGAGCAGATTTATGGTGAGTTGAAACTAAATGAGGAGTTGAATGGAAATCAGCTGAAGATTAGAGCTGTAAAATTGATAAGGGGGTGGTTGTTTAGATTAACGGGCAAAATGCTAAGCCAAAGAAGTGGATATCTGAGGTGGTAACCCGGGATTCATTCTGATACTTCAATTAATTATTAGGAGTAGAAAAAAGGTATGGAATAAACTTGTAATTTCTAGTACGAGTGTTCACGAGTTGAATGATAGGAGACACGCTAGATAGTTACCCGACTCGATATCTAAATTTAAAACAATACTTTTTTTAATCGGTGAATGCATTTCTAGGCAGCCAACTAGTTGGCCATCGGGTAGAATTTTAAAGCTTTCTTTGGTGTAGGTCAAGGAAACAAATCTCTTGACACAAATCTAATCATGCCAGTTGTCATCAATTTAAAGTAAATTAAACAATTACAGATTTAACGCCCCAATTGACAATAGATTACCAAGTTAACTAATTATCTGGATCCAAAGCAATCAATTAATTGAACAACCATAAGTACTGTAATCAGAGAATATGCGAATATCAATAAATAAAAGGAAAAGATAGAATTAAGTCGATCTTACAATTTTTAGATGAACCAAATCCTCCATTGTTTCTTGACTAGAAAAAGGAGTTTAGTTCATCGTTGATGCAAAAAACCCATACAAAGCAAAGAAAGCTTTAAAATTCTACCCGATGGCCAACTAGTTGGCTGCCTAGAAATGCATTCACCGATTAAAAAAAGTATTGTTTTAAATTTAGATATCGAGTCGGGTAACTATCTAGCGTGTCTCCTACCATTCAACTCGTGAACACTCGCACTAGAAATTACAAGTTTAATCCATACCTTTTTTCTACTCCTAATAATTAATTGAAGTATCAGAATGAATCCCGGGTTACCACCTCAGATATCCACTTCTTTGGCTTAGCATTTTGCCCGTTAATCTAAACAACCACCCCCTTATCAATTTTACAGCTCTAATCTTCAGCTGATTTCCATTCAACTCCTCATTTAGTTTCAACTCACCATAAATCTGCTCTTTATAAAATTTTAAGGCAGTTTTTGAAGCTTAAGTTCTTCAATTTCCGAAGTTCTTGCAGTAGACTATGTTGAGCTTTAAAAGTTCAGAGACTTTAGTCAATTTTGTTTATTTTAATGGTGTACCAATAGTTACTACATATAAAAAATTAAGTAAATAACAAATTCATACATCATATGGGTCCCTCAGGTAATGTGTGTGTATATACATGCTAAGTGGTGTTTTCACTTTTGGCAAATCTTGAAACTTCCTACCCTCCATCATTGTTCTTATAATTTTGAATTATTTTATGTACAATAAATCTAAATAACCATTTTAAATGGATACTAAATACTTAGCATTCACTACTTCTTACAATTTATCTAAAATGAGTTGATTCAATAACCTAACAGACTATTTAAAATTGGAAATTTTGAAAAGCAAACGAGGAAAGATTCACCAATGAAATCCAAATGGGTTATACTTTTAAAAATAAACAAAGGACATTAAAGAAAGCCATTCAATCAGTTACCAAATAGAATAAAAACAATATATGAATGGCTCACAATTGAACAAAAAATCATTTATATCAAATAGGCTGACGAGCGCGGGGTATACATACAACAATTAGTTCATCCGCAGTCAAATTTTAACCCTAAATACCCCACACACGATTTTTCTACAAGTATACAGGTCGTGAACGAGTATAAGGCATTAAGGGTCAAACCCACAAGGAAAATTTCTAATTACCGGCAGTTTTAGAACTTCTTTATTATATAGACTACCATAAATGTAAAAGTAATAAAAATAATACTAAAAAACTGCTAGAGGTATGAAATTCCTTACTACTCTTATAAATGAGATTACCGGTTAAGTGAATGCTATTATCTTGGTTAGTTATGGCGTAATTTCCTTATGTATGTGAAACCTACTCTCGTAGTGAATAAACTATACTTGTAACTAAGTCATATCTACTCTCGTGGTTATGAAATCAACTACAAGTTCATTTCTTCTATAAAATTACATGAAACAAGTTACTAAAGCCACAAAGGTACATCTCTACTTTCGTGAGTGTACTCCCTAGGTTTATCACTTCCTTGAATTAGTGTTAAATTTAAATTCTCATTGTAAACTTAACATCTTTAGATTATCATAATTAATGGCCAATTAATCATGATTAGAAAAGCAAAAGTGATAAATAACTTACTCTAAATAATATCATCAAATAACCAAGTAAACTTCACTAACAAGATATAACAAGTTCATCCATACTCTAGGCATAAACCTTTAGCTAATCATGGAAAAAAAACAAATCTAAACTTGTATTATAGCTAAATATGATTTAAATACAAAAGAGAAAGTAGTAGAAGAAATATCACCCTTGTCACCTGAGATCAATCTCTTCATCTTTGCTCCTCAATCTTTATCCAAATCTAGCTACAAATATAAGGAGGATAAATTACACTACCTATACTATACTACTCTAACTAATGAACTAAAAAAAACTAGTGAAGACTATATTTTTAGTTAGTTTCTCTAACCTTCCAAAGTTGTGAAAATAGTTTCCAATGGCTGCTATTTTATAGAAGATTCAAGAGCCAAATGAGTTGTTTCTAGTTGTCATTTTGACTCTTGAAACTCTCATGAGTTGTCTTTCCAATTTTCCACCCTTTCCTTGATAAGATACAGTCGAAATTGATAGCTGGAATTGAGTTAGAAAAGTTGTGTGAAAGCTGAGCAAGTTGATGAGCAAGTTGCAGAAAACAGAAGAGAATACGCGACCTCAGGAATACGCGACTTCTACTCGCGTATTGGAGGGTCGCGTTTTCACTTCAACAACACTTCAACTGCTATTTTCTCAATGATGGTGGCCGAACTAACTCTTGTACAACACATAAAAGTTGTAGCCCTTTGAGTTAGCTTTCCAATGCCTCGAGAATCATGCAGTTTGGAGCTCTGTGGACCAAGATATGACCAAAATACCCATGGCTGGTCAGAGCTCTGTTTCACCTTTCAACAATAGAGTTGCACTTCTGTATTTTGACTCTTTGACAATGAAAACGACCAAACTGGACTTTGATATCTTTATAACAAATGTAGGTATATCTCTTAGCTTCAAAATGGTATAAGAATCATCTCAATCTGAATATTGTAGCTCAAGATATTGCCGAAATACCATAAGGTGTCAAAGCTGTCTTCACTTGTATTTCTACCTTTGAATGTTTTGCACTTCATGTCTTCTTTAAACTACTTTAAATCATCAATAATCAACCAATTATCTTTTCAATTCATGCCATTTGATGATTGAATCATTAAACCTACACAACATGAAGTTTTCACTATTAAAATCTATAGAAATGCAATTTTTCACACTTAAACCATCAAAAGCATATTTTCACTAGAATTTTAGTTAATTAGCTATAAAACTAAATAAAACACACTAAAACTAACGAATAAAGCACACTAAAAACATATAAAATATACTGTTATCATAAGCATAACTTTAGTACCTCTTTTAGCCTAAGTTATACAAATTAAAATAATTAGGAAGAAAAATTAAATGCCCTGTCCATGTTAAAAGAAAATATGAAAATTAACTTAACTTAAAACATAATCTATGAACTATACACTTAAAAAACTAACACATAAATTATTATACCCATATCCATTTTCAATCTATTTTTTTCACTTAATTAATCTAGACATTGAGTGTAAGGAAAATCATTCTTTTTTATTGCTACATACATAACAAAAATGCAAAAATTAGATATTTGTACCAGTTCTTAGATCTATATTAGTTTTTTTAGATCCACTAATAAAACCCAAATAGACCACTTTTTTTAATAAATAAAGGAGATTAAGGAAACCCATTTAATTTGTGACCTAATATAATAGAACTGAAATATAATTAGCTCACCTTTAAACTATATATGGTTCATATCAAATAAAAGTAGAACTTTAGTTTCTCTTTTTTTTCAACTTTTATAAATTTGAATAATTATGAAGAGAAAATAAATGTCATTTCCATGCTAAAAGAAAAGGTGATAATGAACTGAAATTGAAATATAACCTGCAAGCAATACACATACAAAATTAATAGATAAATTTTTGGTATGTTTCTGTCTCTTTTTCTTTCATTTTTCTTTCTTACATTGTTGTATTATATCATGCACTCAAAATAGTTTTTTGGAATATGTCCAATATAATAATCTCATAATGAGGGCAATCTTTAAGTAGAACTAAATTTTTTCTTATATGAACTTAAATAGAAAAGAGTGCTTTAGGATGGATTTTCTAAGAGTATTGTTTTTAAAAAAAAATTTTAAAATATTTTTGAATAGCTATTTATGAAAAATTACAAAGATGGTAGGGTTTTGTGAATTTACACCCAAACTCGATTTTTACCATAAATCATGATTTCATCCTTGAATTTGGTCAAAAATATCTAGAAAGTGATACAACGGTTCGGGAGAGGGTTCAGGATAAGTAAAAATGTGAGGTTAATGAGGGCGATTTATAACTGAGAGAGTGGTTAGGTTGTGGGATTAATAGGAGGGGGTGATAGAAGGGATAGATAAGCAAAGGAGAATAGGCGGAAAGATGAGACATATCGTTAGCCATTGCTTAGTTTCCGTCAATTGTCCTTTACAGACGCAGAATATATATAATACGACGAGAAAATGAAGAAAAGTTGTTGCTTGCAGAAGATGTCTTTCAGTTGTTGATCCTAGTCCACATGCTCCTCAGTCACAGTTCCGAATATAGGCAAACTCGAACTCAAACTCAATGCCATTATAGTTGAACAATAAAGAGTATTTGATTATTGTAACCCCAAATAGAACAAGACTATGTTCGTTAAGGAATCCAGTCAACTGGCAATACCTTTGAGTTTGTCTATACTAATTACTAATATAAGTTTCATATTTGTATCTATTAATGCAATGTGTACTATGTAATGTAATTGTTAATGGGATTAATGTTGCATATCTAACAGTCTATGCGCCAACAAGCATGGATATGCATATTACATGTGTCAAAATGAAAGTTTAAATTCAACTAAATTGAGATTATGCACATTTATCCATGCCACTAATATATACATTATCATAGTGTATATAAAATTAAGGGATTTTTTAATGGGTGTGCATACTAACAATTATTACCATGTATTGCATTTATATACTTTTCTTATTTAATCTTACCTATCTTCCTTTATATTTATTTTCTTTCTCTAATTAATTTTACATTTTCAAAAATATGACATCTGAGATATATTTTAACGGGCACCCATTAGACAGATCCTAAACTTAATCTTAATTAATTAATTAATTAATTAACAGAAACGAAGAACTTGTTATATCTCACACTTTCTGCTTACAAAGGAAGAATCATCAAAATGCACATCCAAAGATATTACTGATTACCTTTTGGATGACTAGTACTAGATTATGTTATATTACATGTGACATAAACACTTGCCTAATGTTGGTTTGAAAACTATTTTCAACGTGAACTATTCCCTTGCTTTCTTGAAGGGCTGCTACAAAGAGTCTTTGATAACAACCAATTACAATATTTAACTTACACTTGATTTAGTATATTAATAGAGGCATATACGCATGGCAATTATACAATACCCCACACGATTTGATTCTTGCACTTTTAAACAACTTATGACATAGTATCCTTATACCATATAAGATTGAGTTTTCATCAAAGTGGGAGTTGAATTCAAACCGCATGGGTGGGGGTATTTTGGAAATTTAAAAAATATATTGTTTTTTTCAAGCTTTTTTGGTACAATTAATTGCAGCATGTGTTTAGGGTATTTTTATTTTTACATTAAAACCCCTATATTTGTACATTTAAAGCTTGTATTTATAGACACATCTGGGTATTTGTGGAATGTGAGTTTATTTGGCATCATTTGTGCATTTGGTCCAATTCATATAAGCGTGTGTTTTTGTGCAATTACTAAAATAGGGCTATTATGTAATTAAAATAGAGCCACGTTGCTGATAATTTCAGTAATTGCAATATAATTCCATTTCAATTGTCTGAAACACTCATAATTATATCAACACTTACTTTCTTATGTCTGAAGTTAGCAGTTTGAGACAGCTTCTCTACCAGCAATAAAATACTATTTACATCCTAATTAAACGGCCAATAACGTGGGTATGCTACTAAGTTATTGTTTGAGTATCAGTTATGGCTCTTTCAATTCTTCGTCCTTTGCATTTTCCGTTTTTCCCCTTTTGGCTTCTAGGACTGCATTATTTTTTTTTAGCCTTTACACTCAACATTTCATAATAGTTTTCATCAAAAAATATATTTCCTTAATATGCGCTATTATCTTATTTTTATTTTCATTTACTTGCTCACTACAGACACCTAAAAAATCCTCTTTAATGACACGTGTCAAACACCCGCGCGACGTGCGGGCATTCCCTCCTAGTTGTAATTGATGTTTTTCAGACTATATTAAAAAGTGGTGATTGAAATTCACCAGTTAACCGAATTTTGATGGTTGTCCACAACATAGAAAGTAGTACAGCAAAATTAATTATTAAGCCTCGGAAGGTCACAGATCTCTTTATGGCTCACTTTAAGTTGGTGCATTGAACCAAGCAAGCCGATATTTGGACCAAGAAAGGGCCTATATTTGGGGGGAAGATTTATGAAAGGTGGGATTTTTAGAAAAATGAGGACATTTATGCACATGTTTTTGGTACCAGATAACTTGTCGGATATATATTTATTTTAAAAGCAGTAACTAATTTCTTTTCAAGGATGTTTGTGCTGAAAAAGGAGAAACGTATTTTATAACAAGTTTTCGAGCATATTATTTCCTTGTAACAATGGTAAAATCTTATTTTCAGAGCAAAATGGCCTGAAGGAATCGATATGCCAACCAGACTATTTTAGAAATACATAACAACTTGTAGTAGTTCTGAGCTAAACTATTCGACAAAAACTTAATTCAGAAACCTCGATTACGAATATTTGGATTTCATATCTTATCACAAGTCAAGCAAGAATTTGTGCAGAATTGGCTACACTTAGTAGAAGTTCATTAGGAACCGTAAAAGGGAAAAGATGACACTAATAACAGGATAGGGAGAGTAGACACGAGAAGATGATACATAAGAAGGTAAATCATGAAAAGGTATCATCCTAGTTGAATTGTGGGAATCGTGGTTCAGCAACTGCAACGAGAGGTTTGGCAAGGAAGCCAGCATCCTCGCACTCTGCTAAATCAATTTGCGAAAGACCTGATGGAATCTTCCAGCTAAAGCATTGAAGAAGTCTGGCCAGCAACATCACAGTGAGTGTAGAACCCAAAAGGACTCCTGGACATCCACGCCTTCCGGTGCTGAAGGAAAACATATTTAATTCTGGATCGTTGAGATCCATTCTAGCATCATCCATGTCCTTCATGTGGCGCTCAGGCTTGTACTTCAGCGGATCCTCCCAGATTCGAGGATTACGGCTAAGTCCTGGACGGCTGAGGATAACATGGCTACCTTTCGGGATGAAGTAGCCACTAACGACGGTGTCCTGAGTGGATACATGAGGAACATTAAAGGGTGCTAATGGATGGAGCCGCAAGGACTCTTTTACGCAGGCCTTCACATATTTCAGCCTCGGAAGGTCAGATTCTTGAACAAGCCTATCCGTCCCAACCACGGCATCTAGCTCTTCTGTGGCTTTTTGAAGCATTTCAGGTTGATTTAGCATCTCTGCTAATGCCCATTCCACAGCATTTGATGGATTATCGACTATCGCAAACATTAGTTCCTGTGGAGCATCATAGTAAAGTTAAAAGTGAAAACTAATACTAATCCTTTTTAACCAAATTCAGTAACCAACTGACCGTACAACAACACCATATTTCAAGTTTCATTTTGGTGGTGATTAAGGCTTATTGAGATTCCATCCTTTTCTGAGTTCTGCTAATCAACAAATTTGGGCAAATTATTTTTTAATATTGTCAGAGCGTGGCTGATGATGTCGTCTTAAGTCACCTTTTGTACGTCATTTGATGTGGACATGATTTACCTGAATGTTTCCACAGCTTTGAGTCTGCATGCAAGATTTTAAGTTTTGGAGTATGGTCCCTACGATTGATTTTGTACTTATGTGAAAAGGCACTAGCTGATAAGGTGCTAAAGTTTGATTTAAGAAATTTTTTATGTAACCATGCAGCAGGATAGAGGATTCCTTACAGTAATTTGTGCTCTAATCTCCTCAGTTGTTAAGAGGGGTCTGCCGTTGCTATCTTTGAGCCTGATTAGGACATCAAGAAGGTCTTCTTCCTCCTTTTTCACGCCACTCTCCCACATTTTAATCCTTTTTTCAATTTCAGGATCTTGGTGCTTTCGTACGCATGCAATGGCCTCAGTAAGAATCTTTCCGTAGCCATCAAAATCAAAAATCTTCATCCAGGGCATGTAATCAGATACGCTGAATGCATACAAATGAGCAAGCATTTTGAATAGTGCATTGATATGTTCAACTTCCTCAGCACCTGGTCCTCCATCTTCCATTCCTTTCCCGAAGAATCGCTTGTTGAAAATCATTTTTCTAGTCACATTTCCGCAGTAGTGTTGCGTAACCAATCTTATGTCCACTAGCCCACCGGTGGCATTGCCCTTGCACTGGTTGTAAACATAATTAACCAAATGATCTGCTTCCTCTGCTCGCTTGCTATGAAGCCATTGGTGTTTAGCAGGTGAGAGCACACTGGAAGCGACCATCCTCTTCATTTTCTTGTATTGATCGCCCAAAGGTGAAAGGATTGTCGTCAAGAATCCTTCACTACAAAGTTCTGCAGACATGAAAACAGGTCTGCTGGAGAAAATCGAGTCTTGTTTCTTGAGGAATTCGCGAGCGAGTTCAGGAGAAGTGACAGGAATGATATGAACACCGAAAATGCGGATACATGCGATTTCGGTATTCAAATCATCCATGACTTTGCATATCCATCGATTTGTTGGTCTGTTTCTCAGCATTTGGAAAATGCAGCCAAAGAAAGGCAAGCATTTTGGGCCAGGAGGGAGAGGTAATCGAGGTTTGTTGTTCTTTAGACAAATAGTTAACCATTTGTCCATCATAAAGATCACCAACAACACCAAAGCCATGAATCCTGAGAAAAATGGGATCCATGAGATTGAGATAAATCCCAAGCCTGAATCAACACGAAGACCGGAAGTGTAATTCATGACTTGAGACCGTATGAAAAGGTTATCAGGCTGTGTAGGTTCGTTTGTTCTTATTACACAGGCTAAGATGGAGTGCAGGCAAATGCAATTCTTGTTGATGGTTTGTAAAGAGTTCGATCATGCGAGCTTTTTATAGGAGAACCTTGTTGCTGGCCGCCAAATGTTTATGACATTGCAGCACTGTCCCCGTTGAACAAGTGTCACAAGGAACTTAGATGTTAGGAACAGTAGGTATTTGCCCATGTAGCATCTCTTTCAGCTCAACAAACGTGCAGCAGCACTAAATATGAACAGTACATACCACGTGTAAATTAAGTTCATAGTCTAATGCCGAGGCGACTTAGTTCATAGTCTAATGTTTTAAGATTTAAAAGTCTTGGGTTCTGTTCCCTCTTTGTCCTTTTCTACCTCTTAAATCCCAACAAAAAAAAAATCCTGGGTTCGACACTAAAGAAACGCTTTGAAACTTTACTATTCAGTTGTTAGATTTTACTATAAAGGAAAGACAGGGAAAAAAATACAGGTTTTTTAAATCCCTATAAACTTCCCATGTTGGTGTTACTTTCACTAGTTATTGCAATAAAAAAAAACCCCTAGTTACAAACATTTGAAACCTATGTCTACAAATCATGTAAGAATTTGTGTAATATTAGCTAGACTGAGTTATATCAAAGATAGATGTTTGCTATTCTTCCTTTAATTTTTATTTTTTGGTTATTATTTGATTTGCCATTTAATTTAAACTAATTTAATAAATCTGGCACACTTTAAGCTAATTGAATTTAAACATGGTTGGTGGGATAAAATCTAAACCCAACAAAATAAAGGTTGATGGGATAAAATTCAAATCCAATAAAATAAACTGTTGGTGAGATAAAATCCAAATCCAACAATAGTACTTTCAGAGATTTATAGCATAAAAAGTTAAGATATCATTAGTAGAATACAAAATTTATCGAACAAAAAAAAGATACTAATTTTTAAGTTTCTAACTAATGGACTATTTGTATGATCAAAACAAATTTTAATTCGCTTTTCTATCTTTTAGTTTATTGGGTTATTCAAAACATATCTGTTTTATATTCAGTTTAACTCATATTCTATTTTATCTGAATATTCTAATTGTATCTATTTGAAACATAGAGCACCATATTGAAACGAACTCTAGACATTAGGGCTCAAAAATCCAAAGTTGACGCTAATTTAATTTTGACCATTAGCCACCATTGATTGTATCAGTAACTTGGGGACCATATTTTTTGGTTAAAGCATTGGGAATCAGTTTTTCGCATAGGTCAAATATTGCTTTTTTCTTTTATATTATTCGTTCTCTCGACCAACGGGCAAAAAAAAAAAAAAAGGAATGTCAATTTTTTTGCACATGGATGCCATGCACAATTCATGCAGTGCCATGTGTAGGACATCCTTCCATCTTTAGGTACGATTTAATGTCATATCAATTTGACCACTAGCATCTATTTTTGCAACGGATCTGTTCCACACCCCGTGCCACTCTCTCTCCCACTTTTTATTATATTGCTATTTCTTCTACATAAATATCATATTTTAATTCTTTTTTATTTCTTTAAAATCCAATAACTATTAATTAAGTAAAAAATAAATACAATAGTTTCAAAAAAGTAATATATAATAGAAAATTAAAAAATACAGCAAAAAATTCATAAAAAATCTCATTTTTTATGCATTTTGATTTTTTGAGTTTGTTAAATTTTGTGTATTACTCAATTAATAGTTATTGAATCTTAAGAAAATAAAAAAGAATTAAAATATGATATGTTTATGAAGGAGAAATAATAATATAATAAAAATGAGATAAAAAATGGCACAGGAGGTAAAACAGAAGATCTGTTACGATTTATTCTTTTTAGTTGCTTGCAAACTATAGCACCACTCACTTCTGGCACGTTTTAGATGTGATGCATTATTGAGTCTGTCCCAATCTTCCCCTCTAACGCGGGCTGGGATTAGAGCGCGTGAAACTCATCACTATCTCGTAAGGCGTTGAGACCGTAGCATGTTACACGAAAGCGCGGCTTTCTCTGCAGGGTTGTCACACAAGACAAGCACGCCGCCCGGCTGCTGGCCGGGTGAAATGAAGTTCTCTCCCGGTCAACTGTCCACAAAATAAAAAAGAAAGGCCAATAATTTTAGTTGTGAGACAAGAAAAGTAGCACATTATTGCCTGCAGACGATGTCTACTGTTATTAATCCTTAGTCCAGAAAACATGTGCAAAGTCGATGCTATTATAGTACACACCCCTCCCATGCTAGAAAAAATAAATAAATAAATAAGAATAACAAAGACAATATGTTAATGTAACCCAAAAAAAAAAGATAACTTTTGTTAAGGTACCCTTTTTTTAAAACAAGACATTTTGATTAATTTAAAAGTGTCTATTAATTTGTCTTTTTTGCATATGGGATGTGTCTAGTTTAAAACAATTGGTGGGATTTTGATATATCAACGAAATGGCCTTTCTAGGAAAAAAAAAATGCAAAAGTTGAAAAAATAAAATAAAAATAAAAGTGTCTATTAGTATTTTAAACTTCTAATTTGAATTTGATATGTCTCTAAGGTGAAACCCAAATAAGATAATTTTCATTTCTTCTCACTAAGATTTGGCTTAATGTTAGTTTGCTCTTTCCTAAATGTATGAAATAATCAAATTTGCCCTCTTTAGTGGTCTGATTCCATATTGATTACACAAAAATATTAAATTGATAAAAACAAAAAAAATTCTGCTTTGTTTATTTTCCTTAAAATCTTTTCGTATTCCTATTAGATTAATGTTTATTTTGTATGTATTATTTTAGTTTTATTAGGCTTTCAATCGAATAACAACGATGATGATGATACAAAATGTTTGTATTGAGATTGTTGGTTGAAAAATAAATTCTTTTTTTGTTTATGTAAATCGTTATAAAAATTGTATTATAATTTTTTGTTAGTCAAATTAGTCAACAATTAATAATTAATCAAAACTATTAAAAAGGCTGTTATGTCTTGCTTTTTAAAACAAATATCAAGAGGCAAAATAAAAAATATCATATTTACATTTGGTTTGGAGCAAAGGTTTAACTACAACCCAATTATGTTGACCAGTTCAAACCAACCCACGAATAATCCGTTCAAGCCTATCTATTAATTTTGAATAGGTCTAAATAAGTACCCATTAAATCCATTTAATTGATGGGTAGTGGATTGATTCGACTCACCCATTTATACCCATTTAAAATAATTATACATGTAAACTCAACTTTTAAAAGTGTTAGACAAATAAATTTGAATTTCTTGTTAATCTAATAATAATAAAATACTATTATTTTTGTCAAACAACATGAAAAAATAAAAGAAAAAAGTAGAATTTTAAGTGACTCATAAATAGGTAATTAAGTATGCTCATACCCATTTATTAAATAGATTGATCCAATTACAACTCATTTATACCCATTATTCAATTATGACACGTTCAAATCCATCTATTTCACCCATTTTGACACCTTTGGAGGGTCAATTCAGAACTAAAATATATCTGTTGAGAGATCTAATAGATACTTTTCAAAGTTGAATGACCAAAGAAGATATTCATAAAAGTTGAAGAATTATTGGAGTCGTTTATTCAACAAGAAATCAAAATAAAGTCATTCTCCTGGTGGCAATCGTTTTGAACCCCACATTGATACGAGAAAACTATTGAACATAACCACATGAATAGACAAGCGATGAATGGTCCGCCCCATATTAAGACAAGAGCAAGGTTGGCTCGATCGAAGGGGGATGAGTCCAAATTCGCCTAATCCTTGTAGAAGTGAAAATTTAAACAAAAAAATGAAGAAAAACATGTTTCGACTGTTACCACTTTCGAACGACAAATTGTGTGGTTCACAAGAATTGCCCATGTACATTGAACAACGGTGGTTTTGTCAATGTTTCGTCGGAGTCTTGTTTACTCAGTCAAGAGTAACACTACAGGATGACTACCCATGGCTTGGATTTCATCACCATTTCTCACCATCACCCTTATGATCATATGAAGAAGTCATCACGATATTCATGCAAGTACATTCACTCTTTTTGAAGTTTATAGGTACTAATTTAGAGTGTTGAAACCATCAAATATGGTTTAGTACTGCCTCCAAATCCGTCTTGGGCAAAGAAATTCCTGTTCAGCAATTGTTACCATAATCAGTCATCCATCTTAGTTCTTTGGACTTCTGAGCAAGAATGTCAAGTTCGAACATTGGAACTTACAAGCGAGTGTGTTTGAGTAACTTCTTATTTGCAAAAATCATATATATATATATATATATATATATATATAATAAAGTCGTATCATCATTCTTATCGTTTCATGTTTTCTCTTTCCTACATGGCTTAACGAAACAGCAAGTAGTTTCCTACGTGGCTTGCTCCTTTTTTGTTTGGATTTATATCAATTCTTATTTCCTACATTATATGATTGGTCCAATAAGATATATCAATTCTTAGTCCAATAAAAATTGTTAGTCCGATAAGATATATCAATCATACTAAGATATCATACTAAGATATATCAATTCTTAGTCTGATAAGAATTGTTATCACTACAAGAAGTAGAAAAGTAACTAATTTCAATTAATAAATCATCTTTTCTTCAAAAAAAAAATAGTTATTTGGACGATTGTGGTTTTATTTCCTATAATAATTCTTAATATTATAGGATTCTTATTTTCTACCCAAAGTTATGTACTTTAAGCAACTTAAATCAAGATAAACCTACTTTTAATGTTTTTATCAATATCTCTTTATATCCTTATCAATTCTTATTTCTTATGCCTACACTACATATAGCCTCTAATATATTGATTTCAAGCATCAAATTCATGGTTAGGTATTTTCAGTGCAAGCAGTTGGCACATTAAAGCATCGATTTTGGGTTTTCACTCCTCTTGATTATCAGGTATATTTTCTTTCAATACATTTTTTTTTAAAAGACATGTTGATCTTCAATAATAAAATACAGGTATATGTTAAAAGTGTTGGCAAGTGATGCAACCGGTAGTACTTGGTTTGTTATATTTGATCAAGAGGCTGAAAGAATAATAGAATACAAACTTTCTTTTGTTCTTGAAGAATTTAACAAGATAAACTTATATCTAATTTTTTAAAATATTTTTAATAACAGTAGACAATCCGACACTTATCTCAGCCATTGAATATTCTAACAAAAAAAAAATCTATTATGCATTTCATTTTCAGGAAGGATTTAACAATTAAATCGTGTCATCAATTATAAATAAGATCACGTGGAAACCTTTTGTGTTCCAAATCAAGTTGAACAATTACAATCTGGAACAAGGTAGTAATAGATTTACAGTGACTTGATGGTTCCACTATGATTTCGAGAAGGAAACGCATTTCATGCTTTCACAGGTAATGTGCAATAAATTTATCTTATATCTCACATATTATATCTCACATAATATTTTTGCCTTTAATTTTGATAAATCATTATCAGATTGGTGGAACCGACAACCAATACCA
Organism: Coffea eugenioides; assembly: GCF_003713205.1. Classification (NCBI taxonomy): domain Eukaryota; kingdom Viridiplantae; phylum Streptophyta; class Magnoliopsida; order Gentianales; family Rubiaceae; genus Coffea; species Coffea eugenioides. The sequence continues at coordinate 37,633,659 of NC_040042.1, read as the reverse complement.
ACCTGAAGTATCTTCTTCCCAGATCCCAATTAGTATAACAGATGATTCTAATCAACAACATTTCAATACACTTCATATGAATCATTTATCAGAGGGTTCAACAAAAGCCACAGAGGAAGGGAATCCTCATAAAAAGATTTGCATGAGAAGGTGGATTTAATATACTATTTTACTTTCTTAAATTATAATCTTTACGTATTTTTATAAACAACCTTGAATGCGATAAATCATTTATTTTTTTATAATTAGTTATCCTGCTTTGCTATCATGCAGTGATAATGGAAAATCAATAAATACTGATTTGCACGGACAAATCGAGGAGAATGTTCAAATAGAAGAAAAACAAAAACAAGTTTCCGAAGAGTAGAATATTATTTGATACTATCTACTGCACTTTTTATTTATTTTCAGGTTTTTGAATGTTATGGTATTGTTGAATGTTATTTTTTCCATTTTTGAATTATTATTCTCTAAATTAGATGTTCAAATTTATATTATAAGAATACTTTATATTACAATGCGCACATAGTAATATACTTAAGACAAGTTATAATAGATTATACATTAAATTTGTATTTTATATCGATATTTTTATAAAATTGACTAAATAATTTATTATTTTTCGACAATTCATGTTCAACGAACGGGTACAAAACTAGTTTATATTATTGCATTGTAAACGCGTTTTTAATAACACTTTTATCTTTTCAATGTCTGGCCGGTTCGGCAAATGAGGGCCTTGTTTGGCAAGCAAGTTTTTGGTCAAATTTGTCTATTACAAAATTTTTTAACAATTTTAATTACAATAATCTCAACAAAATTTTTGAACTATACACTTCAAAAAATCCAAAAATTTACACACTTCAAAATTTTTTTCTACAACTTCTACAGTAAGTTTTAGACAAAAACACTCAAAAAACTCACTTGTCAAACAGGGTCGAGTTTTTTGGGTGTTTGACTAAAATTTTACTGTAGAAGTTGTAGGAAAAATTTTTGAAATGTGTAAAATTTTTGGATATTTTGAAGTGTATAGTTTAAAATTTTTTAGAAGTTTTATGAGGTTACAGTAACTAAAGTTATTAAAAAACTTGTAACAGACAAACTTAATCAAAAACTTATTTACCAAATAGGCCCTCTATTTTTTTACATACATCATATTTTAAATAAATGTTATACCTTTTTTCCAAATTATTTCAAATAATCTCCTTCCCTAACACGCTCTGCTTTTAACATTTGCGGGGGACGTAACTAAATCATGAGAAAGTCATTGACGTCAAACCTGTTCTGTTCCAGACATTTGGCATCTCAGGGCCCCAATCTCTAGTCAATTTTAATTGGAAGTTCATATTATTGACCCTCGTAACAACCAAACAATAAACCTGAAAGTGACTACCACAAACATCCCGAGATTGAAAAATGCCGAACTTCAAACATAATTGGGAGTCTATATGTGGAGATTAGAAACCCAACATGTTAACTGCAAACATCAAGTACCTGGTGAAAAACATGCTTCGACTACTTGAGAACGACAGGTGTACAATTTTGTGGTTCAAATTAATTGGGCATGCACATTGAACAACGAGTTTTTGCAAGAAATTCAGTCAAGAGTAATAGTAGGGGATGATTATCCGTAATTTGGAATTAGTCACTATTTCTCACATAACCTTTATCACATTTCGAATCGGGAAAGCCATTGACTCAGTCAAACTTGATCAGGAAAATTTGAGGGCCAAAAAAAAAAAACCAGTATATTCTTTTCTTTTTTTTTTAGTTTTCATTTGTCTTTTTTGTTGCATATTTTCACATTATTTAATTATTTTATAATTTACACATCAATCACATCATATTATTTTCACTATCGATCCGATCTGTCAAATTCTTTGATCCCTAACCCTTAAGAATCGAACCACCGTCCAAGTCGACTTTGAGACCATAGCCTACAGTGATTAAGTGGTAACCATGACCAAACAAAAGTGCAGCTTTGGGATAGCAAGAAGAGAAAACCAAATTCCCTTAGAGGTAATAAATTTGCGAGGAAAAAAAGTTCAAAATGTTTTTTACCAATATAGATGCAGTGTCTAAAATTTTATTTTTTTAGCTAATATAATATTTGAACTTATAATTTTTTAGTCGTTGAAGTTTTTTACAGCCAAAGTCACCTTTTATATTTCCAATCACCTTTTTATCTCACATATATCATATCATAAAAAGTATTACATGATAGGTTGCAATTTTGTCATTTATTTTATTATTAATTTTCCCTATTACCTGACTTGATATGGATTAATTATTAAATTCTACTCACTTTTCGTAATTTGCATTTATTTCAGGGAGTAGATCGAAAATACCATAATAAGAGCCAATTTGATGATTATCAGGAAAGAGTTCAAATAGCAGGCAATCAAGGGCATTTCTGGAATAAGGAGATACAAGTCCTTTTTGGTAATTCGCAGATGGCAGCATTAAAAGGAGGAACGCAGGGCTGAAGTAAAGGAGTCTTCTTCTTCCCCCTGGGGGAGCCGCCGCACAAGGCAGAGGAGAAGCACTATCTTGGAGAAAGCTTTTGCTGTTTGACTTTTCTTTTGTTAGTTTAGGAGTAGCTATAATGCTGCGCATGTCAGGAGCAATTGAGAATTGCTTTCTTTGACCTTTCTTTCTTTACCTTTTAGTACTTTGCTCCCCTCGGATGAGAGGACGAATTGAATTTCCCCAACTCTTGGAGACAATGGCCGTAACTACTGCCGCAATTTTGTTTGGGTTTTATTCATCAAATATGAACTAATTCTCTCACTCTAGTCAAGGAGCAACGGAGGCTTTGATTCGCCTAAAAATTGTGAGATCGTTTTAATTTTATCTTTTTCTCTTATTTATTGATATTTGCATATTCTCTGGTTGCAGTGCTTATGGTTGTTTAATTAATTGATTGTCTTGGATCCGGATAATTAATTGATTTGATAATCTATTGTCATTTGAGGTATTAAATCCGTAATTGTTTAATTGCCTCAAAATAGTGACAACTGGCACGATTAGATTCGTGTCAGGGGAATACGCGGACTAATCTAAAATAACCCTGGTAGTGTGTTATTTGGTTAGAATAGGGCTCCTCTAATACGTAAGGCAATTGGCGAATTAAATTCTATGGGCGTACCTAGGATTATTTCTCAATTAGAGCAGTGATTAACGGGCGTACCTTGATCACCGACACAGTAAGGAGGGGTTGACTGCCATCGCCTGTTTGGTAGTTATAACCTATTTATTAGTAAATAATTGGAATTGCCTTTGCTTATCGATGATCAATTGGGTGAACCGTTGCTGAAGTTATTTCTTGGCTAGATCCTTAATTATCACTCATTTGATTTCAGTAATTTGTTATTTAATTTTTAGTAGCTTTTTAGATTTTAGTTGAATTTCTTTGATTGTCACATCCTGCATAAAAACACCCCCTTGTCACTGTGAATTTGAAAAGAAACAATTACTCCCAGTCCCTGTGGATTCGACCCTGCTTACCACTATCTACAGAAATTACTTTTAGTTTGAGCAGGTTTTATTATTGCACAGGCTTCGACAACCTGTCAATTTTTGGCGCCGTTGCCGGGGACTGGCGCTAGTTATTTGTTTCTTTTTCAATTCATCTTGTTTACATTTTTTTTATTTAGTTTATGGCTTCTTACACTCCGTATTTTGGTGATATACTGGATTTTATTTCCGGGGAAGGCAATGAGGCTAGTTTTTTTGTGAGGTCTGCATATGCAGAGGCACTAAACTCTGTTAGAGAAAGAATGGCTGCTGCAACCTGTGAAATTTGTTATGCCAGGGATCATTCAACCGGTATGTGCCCCGAATATCAAGACTACCTGAGTGACTATCTCAAAAAAAAATTTGGAGATTCTTCACCTCGATCTCAAACGTGGTATGACCCTTATTCAAACCGGTATGATCAAGGATGGTGGGATAACTCTAACGTTAATTATGAAGAGGGGCCAATGAGTTTTCAGCTGCAAGAGTCTCAACAATCGTCATTCATGTCAGACTTGCCCTCACAGACCATCAATGACTCTAAGAAAGGTGAGAGTGCAATTATCCTGACAAGTGATATGGAACTGCAAGAGTCTCAAGAAGGAGGATCCAAAGATACAGTTGAAAAGGAAGTTGAAGCGGAAGACATGAGACTCCAACATCAAAGTATTCAAGTGAATGAATCCAGTGAACAATTTCCAAATGCGGTGACATCTTCTCCACTCCTTAATCAATATTTTCCTAATTCCTCTTCTTCAATTCCTGTTACTGAAATTGATTTTATTATACCAGAAAATTTGAAATTTCATGACAGGAATAAGTTAAGAGTGGCAATGGAAAAATATCTTGAACCGATGAATGCGTGTGGTGGAGGAGTGAGTGGAGAATGCAGATCATTGTTGACTTGTTTAGCGCCATTTACTAGTCCATGGAAGCCCGTAACTCGTGTGCTCAAAGATTACTCCATCTATGAGGGTTACCAGGATCATATTGAAGATGAAGCATTGAAACGAGCCACAAGATTTTATCCCCCGTGAACAAGCATAGCATGTCTAGCCAAAGACATTAAAGAAAGGCGCTCATTGGGAGGCAACCCAATTGTTTCTTTTAATTGCTTGATTGGTTTCGTGTCTTAGTTTAAATCTATTTTCTTTGAATTTGACTGATTTTGGGTGTTAATTTTCGTTTTTGCTGACTTGTAGGTGACCTTCAGTCATGACGCGCCCGCGTGATGACGAGCAGGAAGCTCAGGATCAGAAACTTCTGGGAGCTCTCTTGCTCTCATGACGTGCCCGCGTGGTGACGTGCAGGAAGCTCACGATCAGAAACTTCTGGGAGCTCTCTTGTTCTCTTGACGTGCCCGCGTCACGTTCGCGGGAAAGGTAAGGATTAAAAAAAAAAAAAAATTTAAACATTGCTTATCACCGTAGCTTTAGTTTTCAAATTTAAAAAAAAAAAAAAAAAAAGAAGGAGAAAGAAAAAAAAAATTTTTGAAAAAGGAAAATTATTTCCGTGGCTCAAAGAGCCTCATAATTGGAAGAAAAAAAAGAAAAGAAACATTTTTGGAAAAAAAAACAACAAACAGCAATTTCTCTCTTTTTCTTTTTCTTCTTTTCTTTCTTCTTTCTTTCTTTTTTTCTTCTTTCTTTCTCTTTTCTTTCTTTCTTCTCCACCTCGGCTCCAGCTCCACCGAATCTCTGGTCTGCTGCCGCCCACAGCTACCGCCACCAGCTCTACCTCCTTTCTTTCATCTTCGCACCATCTCGCGACCACCTCCACCACTCCGCGGCTCCTACCAGCAGCCCCATCGCGGCGCGGCACCACCATCTGCTCACGAAGCCCAAGCCCAAGCTCGCCGCGACTGCCGCAGCCTGCCGTCGCACGCACCGCCCACGCTGCCAGCTCTTTTCTTCCTCGACCAGACCGCGCGACGCCGTTCCGCCTTGCCCGAGACCCAAAGCTCTCGCGCGGGCCCGATGCCTCTCTGGTCCACCGCCGCCGTCTAGCGGACATCCACCAGCCCGTATCGCCGCCCGCCAGACAGCGCCGTCCACACAGCCGCCTTCCACTCCCGCAAGCGCGGGCAGCTCGCTTCGCCTCTACTGTCTGCTACTGGCCGCACGCCCGCGACCCCAGCCAGCCGCGGCCCATCCTCTGTGCCGCCGCCGCTGCCTCCCAAAGCCACGGACGCACGCCAGCCGCTGCCCGTCGATCTATCCAGCAGCCCCTTGCGAGCGACTCAGCTTCTCAGCCGCCGCTGCTGCTCTGCACACGGAGGCCGCAGCCCTTTTCCCCTGTCTGCTGCTTTCTCCCCCTGCTCTCTCACTCTGTCCGCCAGCAGCCACAGCCACTCGCCACCACGGCCACGCGCTATCCCTCTTCCATAACAGGTGGAGGTTCACAACGTAGATGAGCAAATGACGAACATCACCCGCCAAGTGGCAAGGATGTCTCAGAACTCGGTTTCCCTCCACTGTTTCCTCCTATCCCTTAGCTGTTCAACAGGGAAGTTTCGTTGTCCTCTTCACTTTCATTACTTTATTACCTCCATTGAGGACAATGTAGGATTTAGGTGTGGGGGGGAGCAGTTATGGTGCTAGTGTCTTTCATTCTTTTTCTTTTTTTTTTTTAGTGATTGGCTCGTAAGTGCATGCCAAGGTTTGATGTTGGATTATTGCCTCTATTTCTGCTTTTGCCAAGTTTTAATAATAAAAGGGTATCAAGTTAATGTGGTTGAATCCAAAAACATCTCTTTGGTGAATATCGATGATTGTTTTACTCTTATAATTTTTGGTTAACTTTCCTAGGCATAGGGAATGATTATTGGCATTTTCATGTGAATTGGTCCGGTTATTAACTTTAGTTCTCCATGTTTGAAAATGAGGCTAGCTGATGCAAGTTTTCTTTTGGTTCTTGTGTTATATTGAGTTTTTGTGATTTTTAGCTATGAATAAACTTGACTGTACTCCGCTATTAGTTACTACTGAGTAACCGGGGATCTGCACCTAAAAGTGTTGATTCTCGCGTCAAAAGGTAGTAATTCCTATGAGTACGTGGTCACGTGGCGATAGAAGCTGAGTAACCGGGCTCCTTCATCTGGCCAATGTTGGAGTTCGCGTCAAAAGGCTTAAATGGCTAGCGACTAAGTCTTTTGTTACTATTGAAAGAGAAAAAAAGAATAAAAAAAAAGAGAGAAAAGTAGAAAAATTTGTGAAAAAAAAGTGAAGGTTGTGTTAGTGTGTAATAAAAGTCAGATTGCCGAATTATGGATTTAATATTGAGATTTTGATTAATAGTTGGACCATTTGCTGATAAATGTTATGCGTCATTCCTTCTTCTTAGATTAGTTAACATGAAATTAGAGGATCTTGTGGTTTAAAAGCTAACCGGAGTGATGTTTCTTGGACTTGACCATTGATGCTTGATTATTATTTTTCTTGGTATCTTGGCAATATGGTAGATGGAGTAATGACCATTGTCAAATATTGGTGTTTATTTGATGTTCTCATGCTTGAGGACAAGCATGGTTTAGGTGTGGGGGGGAATTGATAGGTTGCAATTTTATCATTTATTTTATAATTAATTTCCCCTATTATCTGACTTGATGTGAATTAATT
>NC_040042.1:37581475-37625526 GCF_003713205.1 Coffea eugenioides | reverse complement strand
AACCTACCAGTTTTTCTTCCGTAGAAATATTAATATAACACTTTTTCAATTTTAGTTATAAATATTTATGTATTTAGCATAAATTAAATGATTCAAGATAAAATATTCATAAAGAACTGATACTTTACTCATGTAATGGATGAAAACCATAATAAATTAATACTTTATGGGGCATTTCTTTTTTTAAAAAATATTTAATTTATATTAAATAGATAACCTACTGATTTTCTTTTTGCGAGAATATTACTGTAACACTTTTAAATTTTTAATTACAAACGTTAATATATTTATCATAAATTAAATATTTGAAAATAAAATATCTGTAAAGAGCGGGTACTTTAAATAAATTATGTGTATTTGCCTATAAACTATACTCTTTAAAGTAAAGAGTATAGTTTATTGATTTAAATTAAGGAGTGTAGTTTATTAATTTAAGTAAGGAGTGTAGTTGATAAAATAAATGGTCTCGGAATTAAAGTTTTCTTTCATTTTCACCCATCTTTTTGGAAAATATTTCAAAGGACAATAATATTTATACGTTTCTTTTCCTTTTGCCTGACGTCTTTAGAAGGTGCGAGATTCAGGCACAAATATTTCATTTAGACACAAGTACCATAACAGCTACTATACCAATAGTTTACATAATACTACGTTGATTCAGTGTGGTCCCCCCCTCTCTCTCTCTCTGAAGTTTCATCGAAGGCTTACCAAAGATTATTGATTGTGCGGATAGTTAAATAGATCCAACCACTTTTGTGTGCATGCTCGTACTTACACGTATAAACTAATCGTTTTACCAAAAGCATACCCATTTTTGTCTCTTAAGAGAACTAACACCGCCACCCACAAAAGATTCTCTACTAGCTAAATCAATAAACTATACTCCTTACTTTAAAGAGTATAGTTTATAGGCAAATACACATAACCTATTTAAAGTACCGACTCTTTACAGATATTTTATTTTTAAATATTTAATTTATGATAAATATATTAACGTTTGTAATTAAAAATTAAAAAGTGTTACAGTAATATTCTTGCAAAAAGAAAATCAGTAGGTTATCTATTTAATATAAATTAAATATTTTTTAAAAAAAGAAATGGCCAATAAAGTATTAATTTTTTATGATTTTCATCCATTACATGAGTAAAGTATTAGCTCTTTATGAGTATTTTATCCTGAATCATTTAATTTATGTTAAATACATAAATATTTATAACTAAAATTGAAAAAGTGTTATATTAATATTTCTACGGAAGAAAAAGTGGTAGGTTTTGTATTTAACAAAAATTAAATATTTGAGAGTAAATACAAATCTGTATTTGAGAATAAATATTTGTAATAAAGTAAATGTATGAAAATAAAATACCCGTAAAGAGTTGGTACTTTAAATAAGTAATACGTATTTGCCTATAAACTACGCTCCTTAAAGTTTATTAATTATTAATTAATTTGTAATACTTTGTCATTCATTGGACATGTAGCACAAAGGACAAATTAGGTACAAAATTCTAATTTCACTCTCTAAAACAATAGTTTAATCATTTGGACTGAATTTGTAAAGGATTAGTAATCTCAGGGGAGGTCAGTGTAATTGTTCAAATCACAGGGGAGGTTAGTGTAAATGTCAGAAACCTCAGGGGAGGTTTCTGAAATTATCCCTTTTTATTATTATATTATTTCTCATTTTGTTTAGGCTTTTACTCTTATTATTTCTTGTGTCTCAAATGTAAATTTATTAAAACTTTATCATCTTATTATATTCATAGGTGTTAATTTATAAAAATTTTGATATATAAACAAGTAATATTCTATATATAACTAGGAAGATTTGTTGTTATTGTTATCCAAACTTTCAAACTTTTCAAAAATTGAAAATAATTAAAAGCTTATAATACGACAAAATTTTATTACATATTTTACGAGATTATGTGAAAAGTCAAACTTTTTTTCATAGTATTTTAAAATATGTAAATAAATTTTTTTAAATGATAACTATAATCATGTATTATACAGGTATATTATGCGTACTTACTAACTAAGGTACTAAAAATTAATCATTAATAAAACATCTTATCGTTATTTCAAATAAATTCCCTAACACTAGTTTGAAATATGTTTTAAAGTAAAATAGTACATGTGTCTCATAAATCAGTAAGTTTTGATTATTAATCAATTTTACCATGTTATCAGTAAGAATTACTATTTATGTATTAAAACTTACTACTACTTGAATTAAACAGGAAGTTAAAAAAGTTAGTTTGGGATATAAAGTAGTAATTTATTTATTTAAAAAGTAAGTTTAATATTTATTCCAATTTACATTTTGAAGTATAAAAGTTACTAATTTATTACTGTTAACTTACTATTTTAGATGGGAAACTTACTTTCTTATTTGTAAGTGTTATCCTATTTAGGTGGATAGACCTATCAAATAATCAAATGGCCGCTAAAAGTAAATAAAAATTAAATAAAAAATGGTCATATAAGTGTTATCCTATTTATGTTTCAAAAAGTCAATCGAAATAAAAGTGAAAGTTACTTTTTAAAAAAAATAAATTACTACTCTACATTCGAAACTTAGTTTTGTGGGGAATAAGTTTAGTTCAGGTAATAGTAAGTTTTTATAGATTAATAGAAAATCTTGTTGATAGAATAGTAAATTTGGTTAATCATCAAAACTTACTAGTTTGTGGCATAAATTTACTATATTACTTAAAGAAACTTATATGAAACAAGTATTAGGAAGTTTATTTAAACTAGTGCTAAGATTTTTTTTATTAATGGTTGAAACTTAATATTATAGTTAGTAGTTGTTGGTAACGTAAATGTATAATACATGATTGTATGTTTCATTCATAAATGTTTTGTGTTTTAAGCATTTTAATAAATGTATGTATTATTTGTAAATGTTATGTGTTTTAATAAATTTATTTTCTAGGTCACAAGTATAAAAGGTAAAGTGATCGTATCTAATGTAGCGTAATCTTTTAAAATTATAGTAAATTTACCCATATATTAAGTTTCGTGAGTTTCAAATATTTTTCGTATCATTCACAATATGGATTTACATGCACATTTTTTATGAAACTTACTTTTAATTGGCAAATAGTATGTAAATTATTATAAAATGTCATTTTATAATAATCATAATTTTTATAGGTGAATGGTATATAAACTACTAAAATTGTCAATTTATAAATGATCAAATCTTACTACTTTATGGCATATATTAGTCTAATCAACTAAAAAATTACCGTAATTAAGTGTACGTTGGTTATTGATTTGAAATTTGCACCAAGGTCACTATTTCGTTATTACTGCCACAAGTTTTTCTAATCAAAGCAAAACAAAGTCAAATATCTTTTCCTTTTGTATGCAGTATTTATGTTTAGTAAAAAATTAGTAAACCATGATTACATTTCATAATTTGTAATGAAATTAGTAACATTTTCTAAATAAATTGGAATAATTTGTAAAATATATATATTTTTTTACCAATATAATTAGGGGTGGCAATCGGATCCAAATCATAGTGGCCGGTCAGATTGAGATCGGGTATAATAGAAAACCCTTAATTATAAACGAACCATATGCTTGGTTTCAAACTCAAAAACTCATTTCGAAAGCTCTAGAGTTTCGAAATTCCTGCTTTATGGATACAAGCAAATCACATAAACGCACAGGTACTTGGTTAACACAGCAAAAAACTCCACGGGAAAGTTCATGTCGTGCTTATTTCTTAGAAGGAAATTGCAGACTATTAGTATAGCATAGCAGTCACAACACTTCCACAACACATCTTCAAGTTTTCCGAGATCTATCCAGTTTAAAGCCTAAAAAACCGTGTGCTGAGTATTGTATAACATGAGTATCTGAGTTGCTTTTCGAGTTCTGCTGATCAAGTAAGCCAGTCCAATTTGAAGTAAACAACAAAATCTACATGCACAAGACATTTGATATGAAATTGGTATTTCAAAATAGGAGAAAACGGCTCATTTTGAGCATCAGAATGAATCTACTCACCTATTTATTTAGTACTTGGACTAAACAAAGGTCCATCTAATTCAAATTGGCCAACAAGTCACTAGAAAATAGGATTTCACCTCCTTACATTGAAATGCAATGCTGGATTTAAAGTTTCCATGCATGACAAGATATAGCTATAGCTATCTAAGAATGACAAGATATAACTTTCTGGCAGGACACTAGATAGAGCTATCTAAGCATGACAAGATTACATGGCCAAGAACTGAATTTAGAGCACAAAGACTTTGGCTTCAGAAAACTGAACCAATCAAAAGGCTAGTAACTTGATTTGAGAATTTGATCACCAGCATCAAGGGCTCTGATATCACTATCAAAAGCTTCAGTTTGGATTGAAATTTCTGGTTTACAAACCCAAGAGCACTTGGATGCTAACAATATCTGAAATTTGATCACCAAACTTTTTTCCAAGCAAGCTGAAATTATTCACATTAAAACAAGTAAACACCAGAAATTGCAAACTAAGGAGATTATGTTCAAATTTACAATCAAAACGCATTAGGGCACCTGTTACACAAGCCTTTTTTTTATTTTCTTCAAAATAGCATATATAAAATGATCACTTAATCATTCTATTAATTTCTTTGTATGTCTTAATTGGACGACAACAGGTTTTTTTCCAGAATTATATGGAGATAAAAGAACAAGTTTTTTCATTTATTGGACTGTAAGCATCCCACATTTGTTGATAGTTTAAAATTAAATTAATCACTTTCTCTTAAAAATTCAGAATGCAGCTAAAATATGACATCATGTATTTATCAGTCTGTCTTCCATCCAACAATGAACAGAGGAATAATTTTCGATCAACAGGATGCTACAACTTGCTTTGTCCAGGCTTTGCTCAAACCAGAAATGAATATACATTGATCTTTATGTCCTGCTCCTTGATATTATTAGGTTGGTTTAGTATTTGAAATATCATCTCCCTTTTAGTGATCCCTCTTATTTCTGAAATCTTAACTGCTTACATTTGGAAACTGTTATATGAATTTTCTCTCCTTTCCTGACTGAAGAAGAGGGAAGATGTGATTCTACAAAATCTACATGTATCATAGGACGGTAATAAGAATTGCTTCTGCAACACAGATTTACAAGAGTAATAATGGCCAAATTTCCGTGGCATTGCAGACGTTACAATGGAGTAAAAAATTCAAGAGGCTGATAATAAATTTCCATAGATGGCCAAATTTCCGTGGCATTGCAGACGTTACAATGGAGTAAAAAATTCAAGAGGCTGATAATAAATTTCCATAGAAACAATAGATTCACAACAATGAATCTAGATCAGTTCAGTTCAATAACATCTGCTCCATCAAGCGTATCAACTTAGAATTCCAGAACGGGAGAAATCTCTCTTGCCTGAAGAATTCAAGTTATAAAGCTCATGTTGAGTTACTAATATATTAGTAATTGTCACCCGCACAGAGTAGCAATCACAACATACAAATTTCTCTTTGACATTTCACCAAACATCTTATATGCATTCACAAATTAATCACATTTAACTTAAACGCCTAGTCTCAAGTCCTTTGCTAGATGTTTCACATGGCTATTAAGCATATTTTACCCGCTGAGAATCAAAACTACAACCATTTCCTAGATGTTTCAACGGACATTTTCAACCCAAAATTGCAATAAAATCTTCAAATTCTCAGCCTTGATTTGGCAAGAAAATCTTGACAAACAAAACTAATGAAATATAAATAAATTACAGCAATATAATCAAACAATTTCAAGAGAACATGATGGTCTAACCTCGTCACTGCTATTTTTCATATGCTCTTTGGCTGGCTACCATTGTCGCTAACCCTTTTGTTGTGTCTGCATATGGCAGCACTCAAAACCAACCGATCGATGAGAAAGGATAGAGGGAAAGTGTGAACTAAAGATGAAAATTTTGAAGTGAGAAGATTTATTCAATTGTAACAAAGAGAAAGTGTGGACCAAAGTGGAAACCTTTGCCTGGGAATTCAATCGTATCATTGGAACTGAGAACTAAATAAGAAGAAGGTAGATGACTTTAAAGAGAAAGGTGATACCCAAAACCGTTTTCAAGAACCCAAAATCGTTTTCATTACTTAAATATGTACATTTTTTACTTTTAGTATTAGTAAGTTTAATTTAAACATAAGTAAATTTTGTCAAATAATAAGTAAATTAAATTACTCAAAGTGTAAATTTCTGTTTCTGGCTAAAACTTATCTTTCAGGTATATACTTACTAGTTTTAATTAAAAACTTACTAAAGTTAATATTAATTATTTTAATATAATATTTAAAAAGTCGCTAAAAATTTTGATCTGTCACTAAAGGTAATAGAAACCTATAATAACAGGTTTCCCTAATATCGTTACCATAACTATAGGCACTATAGCATTGTCCATATATATATATATGATTTTTGCAAATAAGAAGTTACTCAAACACACTCGCTTGTAAGTTCCAATGTTCGAACTTGACATTCTTGCTCAGAAGTCCAAAGAACTAAGATGGATGACTGATTATGGTAACAATTGCTGAACAGGAATTTCTTTGCCCAAGACGGATTTGGAGGCAGTACTAAACCATATTTGATGGTTTCAACACTCTAAATTAGTACCTATAAACTTCAAAAAGAGTGAATGTACTTGCATGAATATCGTGATGACTTCTTCATATGATCATAAGGGTGATGGTGAGAAATGGTGATGAAATCCAAGCCATGGGTAGTCATCCTGTAGTGTTACTCTTGACTGAGTAAACAAGACTCCGACGAAACATTGACAAAACCACCGTTGTTCAATGTACATGGGCAATTCTTGTGAACCACACAATTTGTCGTTCGAAAGTGGTAACAGTCGAAACATGTTTTTCTTCATTTTTTTGTTTAAATTTTCACTTCTACAAGGATTAGGCGAATTTGGACTCATCCCCCTTCGATCGAGCCAACCTTGCTCTTGTCTTAATATGGGGCGGACCATTCATCGCTTGTCTATTCATGTGGTTATGTTCAATAGTTTTCTCGTATCAATGTGGGGTTCAAAACGATTGCCACCAGGAGAATGACTTTATTTTGATTTCTTGTTGAATAAACGACTCCAATAATTCTTCAACTTTTATGAATATCTTCTTTGGTCATTCAACTTTGAAAAGTATCTATTAGATCTCTCAACAGATATATTTTAGTTCTGAATTGACCCTCCAAAGGTGTCAAAATGGGTGAAATAGATGGATTTGAACGTGTCATAATTGAATAATGGGTATAAATGAGTTGTAATTGGATCAATCTATTTAATAAATGGGTATGAGCATACTTAATTACCTATTTATGAGTCACTTAAAATTCTACTTTTTTCTTTTATTTTTTCATGTTGTTTGACAAAAATAATAGTATTTTATTATTATTAGATTAACAAGAAATTCAAATTTATTTGTCTAACACTTTTAAAAGTTGAGTTTACATGTATAATTATTTTAAATGGGTATAAATGGGTGAGTCGAATCAATCCACTACCCATCAATTAAATGGATTTAATGGGTACTTATTTAGACCTATTCAAAATTAATAGATAGGCTTGAACGGATTATTCGTGGGTTGGTTTGAACTGGTCAACATAATTGGGTTGTAGTTAAACCTTTGCTCCAAACCAAATGTAAATATGATATTTTTTATTTTGCCTCTTGATATTTGTTTTAAAAAGCAAGACATAACAGCCTTTTTAATAGTTTTGATTAATTATTAATTGTTGACTAATTTGACTAACAAAAAATTATAATACAATTTTTATAACGATTTACATAAACAAAAAAAGAATTTATTTTTCAACCAACAATCTCAATACAAACATTTTGTATCATCATCATCGTTGTTATTCGATTGAAAGCCTAATAAAACTAAAATAATACATACAAAATAAACATTAATCTAATAGGAATACGAAAAGATTTTAAGGAAAATAAACAAAGCAGAATTTTTTTTGTTTTTATCAATTTAATATTTTTGTGTAATCAATATGGAATCAGACCACTAAAGAGGGCAAATTTGATTATTTCATACATTTAGGAAAGAGCAAACTAACATTTAGCCAAATCTTAGTGAGAAGAAATGAAAATTATCTTATTTGGGTTTCACCTTAGAGACATATCAAATTCAAATTAGAAGTTTAAAATACTAATAGACACTTTTATTTTTATTTTATTTTTTCAACTTTTGCATTTTTTTTTTCCTAGAAAGGCCATTTCGTTGATATATCAAAATCCCACCAATTGTTTTAAACTAGACACATCCCATATGCAAAAAAGACAAATTAATAGACACTTTTAAATTAATCAAAATGTCTTGTTTTAAAAAAAGGGTACCTTAACAAAAGTTATCTTTTTTTTTTGGGTTACATTAACATATTGTCTTTGTTATTCTTATTTATTTATTTATTTTTTCTAGCATGGGAGGGGTGTGTACTATAATAGCTTCGACTTTGCACATGTTCTGAAGCATGAATGAATAGCATCTGGACTAAGGATTAATAACAGTAGACATCGTCTGCAGGCAATAATGTGCTACTTTTCTTGTTGCACAACTAAAATTATTGGCCTTTCTTTTTTATTTTGTGGACAGTTGACCGGGAGAGAACTTCATTTCGCCCGGCCAGCAGGCGGGCGGCGTGCTTGTCTTGTGTGACAACCCTGCAGAGAAGTGGTGCTAAAGTTTGCAAGCAACTAAAAAGAATAAATCGTAACAGATCTTCTGTTTTACATTCTATGCCACTTTTTATCTTATTTTTTATTATATTATTATTTCTCCTTTATAAACATATCATGTTTTAATTCTTTTTTATTTTTTTAAGATTCAATAACTATTAATTGAGTAATACACAAAATTTAACAAACTCAAAAAATCAAAATGCATAAAAAATGAGATTTTTTATGAATTTTTTACTGTATTTTTTAATTTTCTATTATATATTACTTTTTTGAAACTATTATATTTATTTTTTACTTAATTAATAGTTATTGGATCTTAAAGAAATAAAAAAGAATTAAAACATGATATTTATGTAGAAAAAATAGTAATATAATAAAAATGGGAGAGAGAGTGGCAAGGGTGTGGAACAGATCCGTTGCGAGAATAGATGCTAGGGGTCAAATTGATATGACATTAAACCGTACCTAAAGATGGAAGGATGTCCTACACATCACATGGCACTGCATGAATTGTGCATGTAAAAAAATTGACATTCATTTTTTTTTTCCCCGTTGGTCCAGAGAATGAATAATACAAAAGAAAAAAGCAATTTTGATCGTCAATATTTGACCTATGCGAAAAACTGATTCCCAATGCTTTAACCAAAAAATATGGTCCCCAAGTTACTGATACAATCAATGATGGCTAATGGTCAAAATTAAATTAGCGTAAACTTTGGATTTTTGAGCCCTAATGTCTAGAGTTCGTTTCAATATGGTGCTCTATGTTTCAAATAGATACAATTAGAATATTCAGATAAAATAGAATATGAGTTAAACTGAATATAAAACAGATATGTTTTGAATAACCCAATAAACTAAAAGATAGAAAAGCGAATTAAAATTTGTTTTGATCATACAAATAGTCCATTAGTTAGAAACTTAAAAATTAGTATCTTTTTTTTTTGTTCGATAAATTATGTATTCTACTAATGATATCTTAACTTTTTATGCTATAAATCTCTGAAAGTACTACTGTTGGATTCAGATTTTATCTCACCAACTGTTTATTTTATTGAATTTAGATTTTATCCCATCAACCTTTATTTTATTGGGTTTAGATTTTATCCCACCAACCATGTTTAAATTCAATTAGTTTAAAGTGTGCCAGATTTATTAAATTAGTTCAAATTAAATGGCAAATCAAATAATAACCAAAAAATAAAAATTAAAGGAAGAATAGCAAACATCTATCTTTGATATAACTCAGTCTAGCTAATATTACACAAATTCTTACATGATTTGTAGACATAGGTTTCAAATGTTTGTAACTAGGGGTTTTTTTTTATTGCAATAACTAGTGAAAGTAACACCAACATGGGAAGTTTATAGGGATTTAAAAAACCTTTATTTTTTTCCCTGTCTTTCCTTTATAGTAAAATCTAACAACTGAATAGTAAAGTTTCAAAGCGTTTCTTTAGTGTCGAACCCAGGATTTTTTTTTTTGTTGGGATTTAAGAGGTAGAAAAGGACAAAGAGGGAACAGAACCCAAGACTTTTAAATCTTAAAACATTAGACTATGAACTAAGTCGTCCTCGGCATTAGACTATGAACTTAATTTACACGTGGTATGTACTGTTCATATTTAGTGCTGCTGCACGTTTGTTGAGCTGAAAGAGATGCTACATGGGCAAATACCTACTGTTCCTAACATCTAAGTTCCTTGTGACACTTGTTCAACGGGGACAGTGCTGCAATGTCATAAACATTTGGCGGCCAGCAACAAGGTTCTCCTATAAAAAGCTCGCATGATCGAACTCTTTACAAACCATCAACAAGAATTGCATTTGCCTACACTCCTTCTTAGCCTGTGTAATAAGAACAAACGAACCTACACAGCCTGATAACCTTTTCATACGGTCTCAAGTCATGAATTACACTTCCGGTCTTCGTGTTGATTCAGGCTTGGGATTTATCTCAATCTCATGGATCCCATTTTTCTCAGGATTCATGGCTTTGGTGTTGTTGGTGATCTTTATGATGGACAAATGGTTAACTATTTGTCTAAAGAACAACAAACCTCGATTACCTCTCCCTCCTGGCCCAAAATGCTTGCCTTTCTTTGGCTGCATTTTCCAAATGCTGAGAAACAGACCAACAAATCGATGGATATGCAAAGTCATGGATGATTTGAATACGGAAATCGCATGTATCCGCATTTTCGGTGTTCATATCATTCCTGTCACTTCTCCTGAACTCGCTCGCGAATTCCTCAAGAAACAAGACTCGATTTTCTCCAGCAGACCTGTTTTCATGTCTGCAGAACTTTGTAGTGAAGGATTCTTGACGACAATCCTTTCACCTTTGGGCGATCAATACAAGAAAATGAAGAGGATGGTCGCTTCCAGTGTGCTCTCACCTGCTAAACACCAATGGCTTCATAGCAAGCGAGCAGAGGAAGCAGATCATTTGGTTAATTATGTTTACAACCAGTGCAAGGGCAATGCCACCGGTGGGCTAGTGGACATAAGATTGGTTACGCAACACTACTGCGGAAATGTGACTAGAAAAATGATTTTCAACAAGCGATTCTTCGGGAAAGGAATGGAAGATGGAGGACCAGGTGCTGAGGAAGTTGAACATATCAATGCACTATTCAAAATGCTTGCTCATTTGTATGCATTCAGCGTATCTGATTACATGCCCTGGATGAAGATTTTTGATTTTGATGGCTACGGAAAGATTCTTACTGAGGCCATTGCATGCGTACGAAAGCACCAAGATCCTGAAATTGAAAAAAGGATTAAAATGTGGGAGAGTGGCGTGAAAAAGGAGGAAGAAGACCTTCTTGATGTCCTAATCAGGCTCAAAGATAGCAACGGCAGACCCCTCTTAACAACTGAGGAGATTAGAGCACAAATTACTGTAAGGAATCCTCTATCCTGCTGCATGGTTACATAAAAAATTTCTTAAATCAAACTTTAGCACCTTATCAGCTAGTGCCTTTTCACATAAGTACAAAATCAATCGTAGGGACCATACTCCAAAACTTAAAATCTTGCATGCAGACTCAAAGCTGTGGAAACATTCAGGTAAATCATGTCCACATCAAATGACGTACAAAAGGTGACTTAAGACGACATCATCAGCCACGCTCTGACAATATTAAAAAATAATTTGCCCAAATTTGTTGATTAGCAGAACTCAGAAAAGGATGGAATCTCAATGAGCCTTAATCACCACCAAAATGAAACTTGAAATATGGTGTTGTTGTACGGTCAGTTGGTTACTGAATTTGGTTAAAAAGGATTAGTATTAGTTTTCACTTTTAACTTTACTATGATGCATGCTCGACAGGAACTAATGTTTGCGATAGTCGATAATCCATCAAATGCTGTGGAATGGGCATTAGCAGAGATGCTAAATCAACCTGAAATGCTTCAAAAAGCCACAGAAGAGCTAGATGCCGTGGTTGGGACGGATAGGCTTGTTCAAGAATCTGACCTTCCGAGGCTGAAATATGTGAAGGCCTGCGTAAAAGAGTCCTTGCGGCTCCATCCATTAGCACCCTTTAATGTTCCTCATGTATCCACTCAGGACACCGTCGTTAGTGGCTACTTCATACCGAAAGGTAGCCATGTTATCCTCAGCCGTCCAGGACTTAGCCGTAATCCTCGAATCTGGGAGGATCCGCTGAAGTACAAGCCTGAGCGCCACATGAAGGACATGGATGATGCTAGAATGGATCTCAACGATCCAGAATTAAATATGTTTTCCTTCAGCACCGGAAGGCGTGGATGTCCAGGAGTCCTTTTGGGTTCTACACTCACTGTGATGTTGCTGGCCAGACTTCTTCAATGCTTTAGCTGGAAGATTCCATCAGGTCTTTCGCAAATTGATTTAGCAGAGTGCGAGGATGCTGGCTTCCTTGCCAAACCTCTCGTTGCAGTTGCTGAACCACGATTCCCACAATTCAACTAGGATGATACCTTTTCATGATTTACCTTCTTATGTATCATCTTCTCGTGTCTACTCTCCCTATCCTGTTATTAGTGTCATCTTTTCCCTTTTACGGTTCCTAATGAACTTCTACTAAGTGTAGCCAATTCTGCACAAATTCTTGCTTGACTTGTGATAAGATATGAAATCCAAATATTCGTAATCGAGGTTTCTGAATTAAGTTTTTGTCGAATAGTTTAGCTCAGAACTACTACAAGTTGTTTTGTATTTCTAAAATAGTCTGGTTGGCATATCGATTCCTTCAGGCCATTTTGCTCTGAAAATAAGATTTTACCATTGTTACAAGGAAATAATATGCTCGAAAACTTGTTATAAAATACGTTTCTCCTTTTTCAGCACAAACATCCTTGAAAAGAAATTAGTTACTGCTTTTAAAATAAATATATATCCGACAAGTTATCTGGTACCAAAAACATGTGCATAAATGTCCTCATTTTTCTAAAAATCCCACCTTTCATAAATCTTCCCCCCAAATATAGGCCCTTTCTTGGTCCAAATATCGGCTTGCTTGGTTCAATGCACCAACTTAAAGTGAGCCATAAAGAGATCTGTGACCTTCCGAGGCTTAATAATTAATTTTGCTGTACTACTTTCTATGTTGTGGACAACCATCAAAATTCGGTTAACTGGTGAATTTCAATCACCACTTTTTAATATAGTCTGAAAAACATCAATTACAACTAGGAGGGAATGCCCGCACGTCGCGCGGGTGTTTGGCACGTGTCATTAAAGAGGATTTTTTAGGTGTCTGTAGTGAGCAAGTAAATGAAAATAAAAATAAGATAATAGCGCATATTAAGTAATATTAAGGAAATATATTTTTTGATGAAAACTATTATGAAATGTTGAGTGTAAAGGCTAAAAAAAAATAATGCAGTCCTAGAAGCCAAAAGGGGAAAAACGGAAAATGCAAAGGACGAAGAATTGAAAGAGCCATAACTGATACTCAAACAATAACTTAGTAGCATACCCACGTTATTGGCCGTTTAATTAGGATGTAAATAGTATTTTATTGCTGGTAGAGAAGCTGTCTCAAACTGCTAACTTCAGACATAAGAAAGTAAGTGTTGATATAATTACTAGGAGGCACAAAACGCGCTGCGCGCGTTGGGATAAACAGAAAATATGCCCACTTAGACATATGGATTCATGGAACAAAAATATTTGTCAGTTAATAATTTGTGTACACAGCTAAATATAAATATACATGAATAAGTAGGAGGCAAAATTGTTTCACGAAAATAGGAATCCAAATCAGCTATCTTATCCTGAGCTTCAAATCCATAAGCTTCATTTCAAAATTTACTCTATGGTCAACCATAGAGTTAACCCACATAGAGTCTATTTGACCTGAATCCTGATACATGATCCATATCAAAATTTACACCAAATTTCCCGTTATTCATATAGCAGTTGTATCCATGAAATCCTCCTTGCAACCGGGAGAAGAACAAAGAGGCCCGTTTCTTTGACATTGACATGAAAATGAAGTCATCAATAAACCTTAAAAGCGGATATTTGCAGTGGTACATGACAGCTTTGTTCTCATGGTGGATTGCTGCAGACGAAGCATCACGTGTATCTTGGTTGCCAAATGAATGTGTGGGAAGCTCCACAAACTTTCTCTAGATTTGTATCCAAAAACTTGTTCCTACTTTTTAACATCTCTTATGACAAATCCAAAAGAAATCAAACAAAACTCCAGAAAAGATAAAACATCAAAAAGCTGCAAACAATCACAGCCAGATATTTAGCATCAGGGAAAGAACAAAGCATACAAGGAAAAAAGATGAAAAAAATTAGCATTAAGACCATTGCATAGCAGCATTAGTAAAGCAAGGATCCAAGAAACACATAAAGGAGTAGGGGGGAAAGGCAATTCTCTAAGATTCCAACTCCGTGAAAAAATTACCTACCATCGAACAAGCGAAAAATTTAGGTAAAGCAAACCAGCAAACAACTGCAACCTTGAATTTTGGGCCATGGTACAATTTAAGAATTCAAGAGGGCTAACAAGAGTCAGTCAAGCCAATTTAGCCAACATACCTCTTTAGAACGTTGATGGCTTCTATTGTACCCAACATGGCAACTACCCCACCATATTTCCCAGAATATGGTATTGCATCAGTGCGAGAACCTGTTGAAACTGAAACTGGAGCAAGCTCAGTTTTGGAACCAGTCCTACAAAAAACCAAATAACGATTTGGGTAAAGTACATGTATAGCAAGCAGAAGAGAATGAACAATGGATTATTACAAAAGAATTTTTCAATCAGATTAAATTTTTCCTACATTAACATCCAACATCATTCTGCGAAATTGAGAATAATTCTTCTTAAACCACCACTTCACCCTATAAATATGAAGTTTGGAGTTGATGATACTTAAAGTTCAAAATTTGGAACTTAACATCAACAATGTAATTTCAATTATACAACTTTTGAAGGGATTTCATCTTTTATTGCTTGAAATATTCTCAGTGCCAATTATTCTTTCTTATGGACCATAATTCACCAAATATCTCTCAAATAATCTTTTTAAATAGTTCAAAAGTAGTCAATCACTTTTCGAATTTTCAGTACCTTCTCTTTAAAAAAAATTGCACAAAGAAAACAAATGGAAACAAATATTTCTTTCAACGTTAAAAATGGCAAAACTATGCATCACTTCCAGAGAATTAGACCTCTTAAATATCCTCAAGGCCATTTATAACCTGGCAATAGATAGAGAATGTAAAGCCAAATTGCTATGCACCATGAACCAATTTTTTTTTTGAATCGGTGAACCAAATTTTTAAGGCAGTCAGCTGCATATATTACCTTATCAGCAATTACAACTTTGTCTGGAATTTCTAATTTGGTTCCAGGTTTTGCAGTTATTGTCACTTTCCCCTTAAAACAAGGGGAAAAAAAGAGAAAAGAAGAAATTAGTGCATATGCCATATGGACACTAAATAAGAAATAACAAACCACTGTACAACCACAAATTGCCACATCACAAGAAAATCTTCAAGGAACATATACATCCATAAAGCTTCAGAAACAGGGTAACAGGGAAACAGAGTAATAGGGAGACAAGTAGTTAGTTTGTATTACCTTCAGGGTGATACCAGATCCAAACCACCATCACCACTCATTTTTAGGCTATCTAGTTCAATAATACTGGGAATAGACTTGATACGACTTAAGAAGTTGCCTACCTAAAAAAGTGAAAAAACAATTAGCAATATAAACAATTCAACCTGTGGAGAAAGATAGGGGGCTAAAATCTCAACCTTCTTAAATTCAGGTCCCAATTCATACTTGGGTTAGTTGGATTTTTCCTAGCCTCGTTGCAGACCACATAGCCGTCATCAGACAAAGTGTACAGGTCGGACTGTAAAGGTTAAATGCATGAATAAATAGCAATTCATATATTATTCAAAACAGAATTCTAAATGCAGTCAAAGTTAAAGAAGACATTATTCTAAATGCAAAGGCTGGTTCGATATTGAAAAAGAAGTAAATTTGCATCACTAATCGGAGGCAGAAGCCATACTAACACAAATAATAGTCATCTTTAGATGGATTTTATCGGACAAAAAACCAACAGAAAATTTCAGGGCAGAAAAATCAAAACAAACAACCATGAAACAAGCAAAAAGAACAGCTGATAATTACAAAAAGTAGCAACACCACAATAGTTCAAACATGGAAGGAAAAAAAATGGAGAGAAATGACAAAATAATGAAGGCAGTACCTTAAAGGACTTAAGATTCTTCAATGCTAGCAGCTATCACCACTATTAAAAACACCAAACCATCCATTCACCATACTATGCCACTTATATGCCCCCAACCCCACCTTTCCCCTTTTCCTGAAACGAATATTGACCCCCATACCTAGAATAAGCAAGTTTGAGCCTAAGCTCTATCCTTGAGGCTTCATTAGTTCTGCATTTTATTTTTCCTTATAAATGGCATTATTGTAAAGAAAGAGCAATCAACATAAAAGTTAGTTTAAGTAGAAAAAACCCAATTAACTTACTAAACAAAACTTACACAGTCATCATGCCTTCCTTAAGAAAATTTATGTAGTTTGTAAATTTCAGTAAACATGTAAATTTAACTTAAAAATGCATGCAATAACTAAACCGCAAACAATTGACAAGATAATGAACAAGAATGCCTGAAATGATACCATGAAGATGATCTTCCAATGATCCCAAGGGCATGAACTAATAGACAAGTAGCCTCTGGTCCCTATTAGCACAGTAACCAATTAAATTTACAAGATTAGAATGATATAAAAGACTGAACATAAGAACATCAACCAAAAATTCCCGGTTACCTTAGAGTCTATTTCTATCCAATTGCTTAACTGCAACAACCTGTCCATTCCAGTAATCCAATTAATTAGCAATAATAAACTTGAAAAGCAGCCAGAAAAATTTCGGTAGAGGCATTTCTAATAAAATCAATATTGCCATTCTAAAAAAATTTCAGGAAAATTCAGAAAAAAATCCTATGAAATGAAATAATTAGGAAAAAAATTAGAGAAAATCGCACATACCTCACTCTACTACTTTAGCTTGAAGATCTGGGATTGAATATTTTCTTTCAGATCATCTCTAAGAGGGCCACCACATATCTACACTCTAGCTGCATTCCAGAAAAAACAAGACAAAACATCGACGCAACCAAATAGAAGAGAGAAAAATAATCACTAATTAACGGAAAGTAACGGAAGAACCGAGGTAGTACCTGAAACAATAGAGAGGAAGCAGCAGTCAATGCTTCACTCTCGGTTCTATATTTGACCGAAAAATAAAAGTCAACAAATCAAAAGTAATCCCAGCCAAGACAAAGTCGGCAGTCTCTCAGCCAAGGAACGAAAATAAAAGACGATTGTGGAAAAGGTTAGGTATCGTTTACAGGGTTTGAAGCTTCAAATGTTAAATGAAAACACGGAACAAATAGGCAGTTGGCACGGGTAGTGGAGGCCTATGCTTTGTTCCTTCATCTAGCTGTAAGCTTGGGCCGGATGGACGCGTGGAGTGCTGTGGATAGAAAAGAAAAGCCTAGGGACCAGCAGAACGTGGCAACTGGTAGCTTTTAAATTCTGTGATGTCCGGAGCTGGGAGACATGACAAATTGGTCGTAGTAGCCGGTGTGGCGAGTTGAGTGGGGAATTGGGGACGGCAGGCAGGCACAGTAAACATGAGAATAAAGAAAAAAAATAAAAAAGTTGAAGTAATATTCAAGAATAAAATCAAAGAGTTGGAAGGAAAGGAGAAGGAGAGATAATAAAGATTTTTAGAGCAAGAGGAAGAGGGAAAGATCTGATCAAGGACTGTTGGGATGGGTTTAGCTTCTGAGGATAAAAGTGAGGCGAAGGAGAGAAGGGGAGAAGAGAGAAAGCGGCGGCGGCGGCGGCGGCGGAGGCGGAGGAAATTTAAGAAAACCCTAGAGAGGAAGTATTTGGCGCATTGCGCGGAAAAAAAGAGGCTGGTGACTCACATGTGCGGCACGTGAGAGGACGACGAAAACCATTCCAGGTCATCAGAGGCCTTCGGCTCTTTATCTACTTATGTTGATGAGTGTTTCAGACAATTGAAATGGAATTATATTGCAATTACTGAAATTATCAGCAACGTGGCTCTATTTTAATTACATAATAGCCCTATTTTAGTAATTGCACAAAAACACACGCTTATATGAATTGGACCAAATGCACAAATGATGCCAAATAAACTCACATTCCACAAATACCCAGATGTGTCTATAAATACAAGCTTTAAATGTACAAATATAGGGGTTTTAATGTAAAAATAAAAATACCCTAAACACATGCTGCAATTAATTGTACCAAAAAAGCTTGAAAAAAACAATATATTTTTTAAATTTCCAAAATACCCCCACCCATGCGGTTTGAATTCAACTCCCACTTTGATGAAAACTCAATCTTATATGGTATAAGGATACTATGTCATAAGTTGTTTAAAAGTGCAAGAATCAAATCGTGTGGGGTATTGTATAATTGCCATGCGTATATGCCTCTATTAATATACTAAATCAAGTGTAAGTTAAATATTGTAATTGGTTGTTATCAAAGACTCTTTGTAGCAGCCCTTCAAGAAAGCAAGGGAATAGTTCATGTTGGAAATAGTTTTTAAACCAACATTAGGCAAGTAGTTCATTTGGCAAGTGTTTATGTCACATGCAATATAACATAATCTAGTAATAGTCATCTAGAAGGTAAGTAATATCTTTGGATGTGCATTTTGATGATTCTTCCTTTGTAAGGAGAAAGTGTGAGATATAACAAGTTCTTCGTTTATGTTAGTTAATTAATTAATTAATTAAGATTAATTTTAGGGTCTGTCTAACAAGTGCCCGTTAAAATATATTTCAGATGTCATATTTTTTGGACATGTAAAATTAATTAGGGAAAGAAAATAAATACAAGCAAGGGTAGGAAGATTAAATAAGGAAAGTATATAAATGCAATACAGGGTAATAATTGTTAGTATGCACACCCATTAAAAAATTCCTTATTTTTATATACACTATGATAATGTATATATTAGTGGCATGGATAAATGTGCATAATCTCAATTTAGTTGAATTTAAACTTTCATTTGGACACATGTAATATGCATATCCATGCTTGTTGGCGCATAGACTGTTAGATATGCAAGATTAATCCCATTAACAATTACATTACATGGTACACATTGCATTAATGGATACAAATATGAAACTTATATTAGTAATTTGTATAGACAAACTCAAAGGTATTGCCAGTTGACTCATATTATATTAGAAAAACTTATATTAGTATATTGCTAATGTTAGCTCATATGCCTTAGGCATTTTGATCGATGAAGAATGTATTGTTTCTCCGTGTCATTGAACACGTGTTGTATAGATGATCGGGCCTTTGCTCGAATTGTAAATCCTCTTTATAGATCAATGCAATAAACTAACGTTTCGAAAAAAATATATATATTGCCAGTTGACTGGATTCCTTAACGAACATAGTCTTGTTCTATTTGGGGTTACAATAATCAAATAGTCTTTATTGTTCAACTATAATGGCATTGAGTTTGAGTTTGAGTTTGCGTATATTCGGAACTGTGACTGAGGAGCATGTGGACTAGGATCAACAACTGAAAGACATCTTTTGCAAAGCAACAACTTTTCTTCATTTTCTCGTCGTATTATATATATTCTGCGTCTGTAAAGGACAATTGACGGAAAATAAGCAATGGCTAACGATATGTCTCATCTTTCCACCTATTCTCCTTTGCTTATCTATCCCTTCTATCACCCCCTCCTATTAATCCTACAACCTAACCATTCTCTCAGTTATAAATTGCCCTCATTAACCTCACATTTTTACTTATCCTGAACCCTCTCCCGAACCGTTGTATCACTTTCTAGATATTTTTGACCAAATTCAAGAATGAAATCATGATTTATGGTAAAAATCGAGTTTGCGTGTAAATTCACAAAACCCTACCATCTTTGTAATTTTTCATAAATAGCTATTCAAAAATATTTTAAAAATTTTTTTAAAAACAATACTCCTAGAAAATCCATCCTAAAGCACTATTTTCTATTTAAGTTCATATAAGAAAAAATTTAGTTCTCCTTAAAGATTGCCCTCATTATAAGATTATTATATTGGACATATTCCAAAAAAATATTTTGAGTGCATGATATAATACAACAATGTAAGAAAGAAAAATGAAAGAAAAAGAGACAGAAACATACCAAAAATTTATCTATTAATTTTGTATGTGTATTGCTTGCAGGTTATATTTCAATTTCAGTTCATTATCACCTTTTCTTTTAGCATGGAAATGACATTTATTTTCTCTTCATAATTATTCAAATTTATAAAAGTTGAAAAACAAGAGAAACTAAAGTTCTACTCTTATTTGATATGAACCATATATAGTTTAAAGGTGAGCTAATTATATTTCAGTTCTATTTTATTAGGTTACAAATTAAATGGGTTTCCTTAATCTCCTTTATTTATTAAAAAAAGTGGTCTATTTGGGTTTTATTAGTGGATCTAAAAAAACTGATATAGATCTAAGAACTGGTACAAATATCTAATTTTTACATTTTTGTTATGTATGTAGCAATAAAAAAGAATGATTTTCCTTACACTCAATGTCTAGATTAATTAAGTGAAAAAAATAGATTGAAAATGGATATGGGTATAATAATTTATGTGTTAGTTTTTTAAGTGTATAGTTCATAGATTATGTTTTAAGTTAAGTTCATTTTCATATTTTCTTTTAACATGGACAGGGCATTTAATTTTTCTTCCTAATTATTTTAATTTGTATAACTTAGGCTAAAAGAGGTACTAAAGTTATGCTTATGATAACAGTATATTTTATATGTTTTTAGTGTGCTTTATTTGTTAGTTTTGATGTGTTTTATTTAGTTTTATAGCTAATTAACTAAAATTCTAGTGAAAATATGCTTTTGATGGTTTAAGTGTGAAAAAATGCATTTCTATATATTTTAATAGTGAAAACTTCATGTTTTGTAGGTTTAATGATTCAATCATCAAATGGCATGAATTGAGAAAATAATTGGATGATTATTGATGATTTAAAGTAGTTTAAAGAAGACATGAAGTGCAAAACGTTCAAAGGAGGAAATGCAAGTGAAGACAACTTTGACACCTTATGGTATTTCGGCAATATCTTAAGCTAAATTATTCAGATTGAGATGATTCTTATACCATTTCGAAGCTAAGAGATATACCTACATTTGGTATGAAGACATCAAAGTCCAGTTCGGTCATTTTCATTGTCAAAGAGTCAAAATACAGAAGTGCAACTCTATTGTTGAAAGGTGAAACAGAGCTCTGACCAGCCGTGGGTATTTTGGTCATATCTTGGTCCACAGAGCTCCAAACTGGATGATTCTTAAGGCATTGGAAAGCTAATTCAAAGGGTTACAACTTTCATATGTTTGTACAAGAGTTAGTTCGGCCTCCATCATTGAGAAAATAGCAGTTGAAGTGTTGTTGAAGTGAAAACGCAACCCTCCAATACGCGAGTAGAAGTCGCGTATTCCTGAGGTCGCGTATTCTCTTCTGTTTTTTGCAACTTGCTCTGCTTTCACACAAATTTTCTAACTCAATTCCAGCTATCAATTTCGCCTGTATTTTATCAAGGAAAGGATGGAAAATTGGAAAGACAACTCATGAGAGTTTCAAGAGTCAAAATGACAACTAGAAACAACTCATTTGGCTCTTGAATCTTCTATAAATAGCAGCCTTTGGAGACTATTTTCACAACTTTGGAAGGCTAGAGAAACTCACTAAAAATATAGTCTTCACCAGTTTTTTTTTAGTTCATTAGTTAGAATAGTATAGTATAGGTAGTGTAATTTATCCTCCTTATATTTGTAGCTAGATTTGGATAAAGATTGAGGAGCAAAGATGAAGAGGTTGATCTCATGTGACAAGGGTGATATTTCTTCTACTACTTTCTCTTTTGTATTTAAATCATATTTAGCTATAATACAAGTTTAGATTTGTTTTTTTTCATGATTAGCTAAAGGTTTATGCCTAGAGTATGGATGAACTTGTTATATCTTGTTAGTGAAGTTTACTTGGTTATTTGATGATATTATTTAGAGCAAGTTATTTATCACTTTTGCTTTTCTAATCATGATTAATTGGCCATTAATTATGATAATCTAAAGATGTTAAGTTTGCAATGAGAATTTAAATTTAACACTAATTCAAGGAAGTGATAAACCTAGGGAGTACACTCACGAAAGTAGAGATGTACCTTTGTGGCTTTAGTAACTTGTTTCATGTAATTTTATAGAAGAAATGAACTTGTAGTTGATTTCATAACCACGAGAGTAGATATGACTTAGTTACAAGTATAGTTTACTCACTACGAGAGTATGTTTCACATACATAAGGAAATTACGCCATAACTAACCAAGATAATAGCATTCACTTAACCGGTAATCTCATTTATAAGAATAGTAAGGAATTTCATACCTCTAGCAGTTTTTTAATGT
This sequence comes from Coffea eugenioides, assembly GCF_003713205.1. Lineage (NCBI taxonomy): Eukaryota > Viridiplantae > Streptophyta > Magnoliopsida > Gentianales > Rubiaceae > Coffea > Coffea eugenioides. Next base: position 37,602,755 of record NC_040042.1, on the reverse strand, counting down.
TATTTTTATTACTTTTACATTTATGGTAGTCTATATAATAAAGAAGTTCTAAAACTGCCGGTAATTAGAAATTTTCCTTGTGGGTTTGACCCTTAATGCCTTATACTCGTTCACGACCTGTATACTTGTAGAAAAATCATGTGTGGGGTATTTAGGGTTAAAATTTGACTGTGGATGAACTAATTGTTGTATGTATACCCCGCACTCGTCAGCCTATTTGATATAAATGATATTTTGTTCAATTGTGAGCCATTCATATATTGTTTTTATTCTATTTGGTAACTGATTGAATGGCTTTCTTTAATGTCCTTTGTTTATTTTTAAAAGTATAACCCACTTGGATTTCATTGGTGAATCTTTCCTCGTTTGCTTTTCAAAATTTCCAATTTTAAATAGTCTGTTAGGTTATTGAATCAACTCATTTTAGATAAATTGTAAGAAGTAGTGAATGCTAAGTATTTAGTATCCATTTAAAATGGTTATTTAGATTTATTGTACATAAAATAATTCAAAATTATAAGAACAATGATGGAGGGTAGGAAGTTTCAAGATTTGCCAAAAGTGAAAACACCTCTTAGCATGTATATACACACACATTACCTGAGGGACCCATATGATGTATGAATTTGTTATTTACTTAATTTTTTAGATGTAGTAACTATTGGTACACCATTAAAATAAACAAAATTGACTAAAGTCTCCGAACTTTTAAAGCTCAACATACTCTACTGCAAGAACTTCGGAAATTGAAGAACTTAAGCTTCAAAAACTGCCTTAAAATTTTATAAAGAGCAGATTTATGGTGAGTTGAAACTAAATGAGGAGTTGAATGGAAATCAGCTGAAGATTAGAGCTGTAAAATTGATAAGGGGGTGGTTGTTTTGATTAACGGGCAAAATACTAAGCCAAAGAAGTGGATATCTGAGGTGGTAACCTGGGATTCATTCTGATACTTCAATTAATTATTAGGAGTAGAAAAAAGGTATGGATTAAACTTGTAATTTCTAGTACGAGTGTTCACGAGTTGAATGATAGGAGACACGCTAGATAGTTACCCGACTCGATATCTAAATTTAAAACAATACTTTTTTTAATCGGTGAATGCATTTCTAGGCAGCCAACTAGTTGGCCATCGGGTAGAATTTTAAAGCTTTCTTTGGTGTATCCTCAATATTAACCACAGACTTCGTGGTTGCATTTCCATTAGTTTGTGGTTTGCGCACAGGTGCAAAAATTGTCATATGATCATTTTTTGTTTCCAAGTTTGATCCGTTCTGTAGACGCATGGGTTGCTTATTCTGGTTCCGATATCCAACCTCTGTGATGATCTTCTTACATTCCTCTAGAGAATGACCTAATCGCCAACAAGAGCAACAATATGGTGGAATGTTTTCTAGTACAATTCTTTGCCAGAAACCTGATTCCCCTTCGACAGCCACCCAGACCCTCAGCACCACAGTTTTTGCTACATCAATCTCCACACACATCCTGGCCACACTAGGACGTGTCCCAGCAGCCGTTACCGAATCCAGGAATAAATGTCTTCCTACTGGAGACAATATGGAAAACAAAGAGTGTTTATCAAAATAATGAATAGGCAAGGTTGGAAGATTTACCCATACCGGTACCAGAGATGACTCTCTATGTACATGAAACTCCCTGGTCCATCGAAATACACGCATCAGATATTTGCCCAATTGCCAATTACCTCTCGTCCAAATCCTGTTAAACTCTACTTCCGCGGAGCACTTAATTAGAACATGTCTATAGTCCATCAATCCAATAGAAACGTGGTCTTTCAAATTTAACAAAGCAAAGAACTTTCGAATCTCCTCCAAAGAAGGTCGTCCATGAGAAAAAAGAACTTTCGAATCTCCTCCAAAGAAGGTCGTCCATGAGAAAATTTTCCAACCAAAGTCCATCTAAATGGCGCCGCAAGTCTATCTGCATCTGCTCTGGAGAAGATGACCGCAGCTTCCCCCTTATACACAGAGGCCTGCTGAATTTTGATAGGAGATGCTGCAGGATGTGAAAAGAGTTGGAAAAAAGATTTTTTTTTTTTGTAGAAGACCCTTGCCCCTCGAGAAATTTCTAAAATTATGATGATTTTTAAAAAAATTCTACAAAGGGGGCATTTTTTGTATGGGATTCCGTTCGGGGGTCTTCGCATTCAGCAAATGCGAGCTCAAGGAACTCGCATTTGCTGAATGCGAGGTCTCCCTGAATTTTCCTAGCATTCAAATCAAAAAAAAAAAGAAAAAGAAAAACAGACCTCGCATTTGTTAAATGCGAGGTCATATACCTCGCATTTAACAAATGCGAGGTTCTCGCCCAGGCAACTCACTCAACCCGTAGCTCTCTTACAAACCCAGCTGCAAAGTTCCTCCTTTTTCTCTTAGTTTCTCCTCTGCTTTCTTTTCTTTCCTGCTCCAGCTCATCCTTTCCAACCCTCCGAAAGCTTCTTGCTTCCACTCTTCCCTTTTCCCCCCATTTCACTCTTGCTCTTTGTCTTCCTCAGTCCCTCAAAACTCTCAGCCCCAGTTCTTGGCATCCATGGTAATTGTTTGCTGCATTTTTATGGCCAGAATTTGAGCCGTTTGATACTCTTAATTCCAGAATATTCTTGGCATCTTCTGGTGAGTGAGGTGGAATTGTGTATTAGTAATCTTGGAGAAAAAAGAAAAATGAAGAAAAATCCCATTTGTTGCTTCTCATTTTGCAACCGCGAGGTCTTGTACTTCATGCTGGTTCTTGTACCAGCAAATGGAGCAAGAAGATTGAGTACCTCGCATTTCTTGAATGCGAGGTATCTCAGCTCGCATTCTCCAAATGCGAGCTTATAAAGCTCGCATTTGGAGAATGCGAGCTTTTTTTTCTTTTTTTCTGAAAACACTTGCCTCGCATTTGTGAAATGCGAGGTACCTGAACTCGCATTTCACAAATGCGAAGATCACATTTGTGGAACCAACTTCACAAATCACCCCCTTTGTAGAATAACTTTTTTTTTTCATCACAATTTAAGAATTTTCTCCTTGCCCCTCAGCCGGTGGCTGAAGGGCAGCCATGTAACTTAGAATTAATCTGAAAAGATGGTGGAGGAAGGAAGTGTCTATCGAGAGAAAATGGTTAGAGAAAGAGAAAAAAAAATTAATGGTTGTAATTAATAATTATGATAATAAAAACCGGTGGACTTAAGTACTAATATAAAGTTCTTTTAGGAATTCTTGAAAACTTTTCTGATAGGTTACATTTTTGTTATTAAATTTATGATTAACCAGTGGACTTAAGTACTAATATAAAGTTCTTTTAGGAATTCTTAAAAACTTTTCTGATAGATTGCATTTTTGTTATTAAATTTATGATTATTTTCCTCGTGAATTTTGCCAAATATTGTGTTAATTAGTAGACTCTACTCATATTTGGTAATTGGTATTGGTTTGTAGGGATTCGGAACAAAAAGGAATTAAAGACATGATTTTTCACTGGAATTTTATGTTGTTCAGTGTGGGTGCATCAAAGTATTACCCTGCACGTCTGGAAAGCTCGGGATTTGGTACGTGAGAAGATCTCCATTCTAAATCAAAGTTGCAAGGATCAGATTCTCCTCACTGATTGGATAGTCTTTCACTTTTAATAGGATACTAGTCTAGTTTATCTATCTTGACTTTTTGAAAAGAATCATTTGCCCATTGGGATTTGATTTCGTTTAGGAAAGTAATTAGATTAGGAGTATAAAATGAAGCATGAAACAATTCAAATGGTATCTTTTGCTGGAGAGATGAACTAAGCTTCCCATTCTAGTCAAGGAATGACGAAGGATTTGGTTCAATTGTAAGATCGAACTGACTATATTTATTCCTTTTACTTACTGGTATTCATATGTTTCCTGATTTAATTTCTTATGGTCTTTATATTATTTGAATATCTAGGATCTAGTATTTGAATTAATCTAATAACCTAGAACCAATTAAAGTAGTTAGATCCGTGATTGTTTAATTGTTTTAAAATAGTGGCAACTGACATGATTGAGTTTGTGTCAGAGGGACATATGGGCTAATTTGAAATAACCCTCGTAGCGTGTGTGACAGCCCCACCTCCTCCTAAGGCGAACCAAAGGGTTCGGCGGATCGCCTGCCCAACTCTCGCCGGGACTCAGATCTGGAACGAACGGAAACCCTACCAAACACTCAGAAGAACTTCGAGGAAATAACATTCAGAACCCAATTGAGCCGAATTATAAGATACAATCAGTCTTTAGGACAACGTTCCCACAGACATATAACCATAAGGAAACACTGTACAATATACATATTAGTAAGTTTACACACCAAAAGAAACATTTTATTAAGATACATTTAGGGTTTCCAAATTGTCGAGGAGCTATACCCAAAAGAGCAAAAGAATTTCTATCTAGCCCAACTCAGTCTTCAAAAACATCGAAGTTCCAAAAGATGGTTCCCTGTAAGGAAAACAAGAATAACGGGATGGGGTGAGCTAAAAGCTCAACGAGGTACCAAAAGTATAAACAGTAGAAATCATGAGAAATCACTTTAGAGCACTTATATACATCAAATACGAGAAATGAATGAACACCACAATTTAAAGGATACAGGTGGCTCTCAAGAGTCCAATCACCGTTGCAATACTTGATCCAACCTAGTTGACCCTCCGTCAACAATCAAATAAAGGAACCAGTCCAGTAGAACACCACTTTAACGCCAAATCCTGTCCACCAACCACACCCCTTACCGGGCTCGAACGCCGAACATGAACAGGAATAGTAATACTCGAGTATACCGAAAATCCAGAGTCTCCAATACCCATAGATTCCCTAGGAACAAGCACCCATGGATTGTCAATTTCCTCGACCAAACCCTTGCTGGCTCGATTCAATCAACTCCCTATGAGGTTGAGTTCAGATGTAACAAGAAGGTCGTTGGATACACTTCCAAACGACATTATAACAGGCGCATGTAACATATTCAAGTATATACAGGAAACAAGTCACACAGGTCAGAGAACGAGTGTGATAAAGTACACACTCGCCCTGTACAAAATAAACAGTCGATAAAGACATTCAAATAGCAATTTGCAAGTCAGATAACCATTTTAGCAATAATTCAGGGGAGTGGTACACTCACCGGTTTCAGTACAGATACTTCAAAAGTTTTACCCAAAGTGGCTTTAATCGCCAAGAAACCCTAAAATAATCAAGATAAAACAATTATAGTTCACACATCCACAAACCCAGTAAATGGAATGCATAAATGAGACCCGACTACATGTCGTACGCCTTTCCAGGTTAAGTACTAGTGCAGAAGAATAAAACTATGAATTTTGGGCAAAAAGATAACAGTTGGTCCTAGGGTTACAAACAACCCTCAAAACCCTTCAATTTTACTAAGATCAACTCAACTTGAAGTGATAAGTGACTAATTTACGTAATAATTGTATGATATTTTATATTATTTTTAGTCACTTTAGTTATATTATCGGTAGAATATGAATCATTTTGGCTATAATTGGTGAAAAATGCTTTTAAGTGATTAAATGAGGTTTTTATCATTTTTTACTTGGATTTTGTGTATTTTGACAGTTTTGACACATTTTCGTATTTCGGCTATAACTTGAGTTACAATGATCGGATTAAGATGATTCTTGAACCAATTTGAAGATAAGAGATAGATCTACAACTTTGGTGAAGAGATCTAAATCCAGTTTGAAGGTTTTCCAGGTCAAAATTCCGAATTACAATAGCAAATTTCTACTGGTCGAAACTGGAACAGGGCAATGAGCAGGTAAGGGTATTTCGGTCATTTCTCAGCCTACACAGATCCAAATGAGATGATTCTTGATGCATTGGAAAGCTAACTCAAAGGGATACAAGTTTTATGTTTTGGTCAAGAGCTAAATCAGCTTTTATCATCAAGAAAAGTTCAGTGGAAGTTGATGCAAAATCGGAGCAGAGCTGGAAATTGAACCAGAAGTGACCAAATGGTCACTGTAGCAATCCGGCCGGAATGTGGCCGGATTTGTGGCCGGATTCCTGGCCGGATTGTGGTCAGAAAAGGCTGCTCTGTATGCATAAAACTCAATTTCACCTCCACCAACTCACATTGGATGCTAGACATGTGAGAAACATTCCCAGCTGTAAAAGGGAGATGTAATCCTCATTTCTTGACCATCTTTCATCATAAAAGAGCCAAAATTCATTGCAAGAAGGAGAGAGAGATTGGAGTTCATAGCAGAAAGAGAGTGAGACATACGGGAGAAGCTTGAAGTTGCAGAAATGTAGCTTTTTCATCTCCCTAGTGTTAGTTTAGCTTAGTATAGAGTAGTGTAGCTTTTCCATTCTTGTTTATTATCTAGATTAGGATGAAGATGAAGGATGAAGAAGGCAAGGAAGAAAGCTCATGTGACAAGGGTTGTATTCCTTCCAAATTCTTTATCTTTTGTATTTGATTCCAAGTTTAGTTAATATACAAGTTCTGGATTTTGTGCTTAATATGTGTCTTTAAAGTTTATACCTTGGGTTTGGTTGAACTTTCTATGATTGTGAGTGTTTATTCTTTGGTTATTTGATTGCTATGATTTGAGCAAGTTATTTAGCACTTTGGCTCTTTAAATCATGATTAATCTGGTACCATTGATTGTGATTATCTAAGGTGTTGTTTCTGCAATGAAAATTGAGATTTAACACTAGTTCAAGAAGTGCTAAACATAGGGAGTACACTCACGAAAGTAGAGGTGCACTTATGTGGTTTTTAGTGATTCATTTCATGTAATTTCATTGAAGAAATGAACTTGTAGCTAATTTCATAACCATGAAAATAGGTATGGATTAGTTATGAGTATAATTGATTCACTACGAAAGTAGGATTCAAATGCATAAGGAAATTATACCATAATTAGCCTAGATGTAGTATTCAATGATCCAAATATAGCACTTGCATGAGTAGTTAGGGATACCACAACCCAAGGAGCTTTCATTTGTTATTTTGTATAATTTCATAGGTTTAATTTGTTATAATTCATTGATAGTCTAAATAATAGAGAAGCTTTAGTAGTACCGGTAATTGCAATCTTCCTTGTGGGATCGACCCTTAATACCCTATACTCGCTCACGATTCGTATACTTGCGATAAATCGCGTGTGGGGTATTTAGGAGTTTATAAATGTAAAACTTGATTAGGATGATTTAATTGTATATGTATACTCCGCGCACGTCAAGTTTTTGGCGCCGTTGCCGGGGAAGATTTGGCAATATCGGTGTGAAGAGCAACTTTATTAGTTTAGACATAATATTAGTTATATTGTGAATGTTATTTTCTGTTATTTTAGTATTTTATATGTGTATGTGTTTTATCACCTAGTCTTCTTACTAATTTTGCTCTTAAGTTGTTTAAAAGCAATTTTAGGTAATGAGGAGGGTAGGTCAATTTGGAGGACAATGCTTGAGAAGTGCAAGATTGGCAATGGATGGTTATGAAGTGCAAAGCTCCTTCAACAGAGGTAACCAAGAATTTACTGAATGTATGTCTTTTGAAGATGGTTTAAGGTGCTTAAAGGCAAAATTTGATGTAATTAAGTTACAAGTTCAAATGGACACAATTATGCATGAAATTGAGCAAGGGAGGAATGCTAATGCTTTTAATTCTTATCATGTGATTTGTGACTTGTGTGGAAGTTATCATGCTACTAATACATGTATGCAAGCACAAAATGTGGATTATTATGATGAATTAGAGTATTACAATCCCTGTTTTGATCGATATAGTGCTAATTGGAGCAATTCTCCTACTTATGGTTGGGATAATCAATGTACTTATAGTGAGTCTCCTTATTTTTATGATTACCAACCTGAAAGTGTCCAATATGAATCAAAACCATCTTGGGAGTTGGCAATAGAGAAGTTAGCTAATGCACCTCTGCCTTGGGAGTTAGAAAGTGAACCATTAGCTAATGATTCTAATGCATCTTGGGAGCTAGCTGTAGAAAATTATTCTAATCAATTTGATTTAGCCATAGAAAAGCTAGCAAATGCAACCTCCGACCGTTTTGATAGGATTGAGGAAAGGTTAGATGAATTAGCTTCTCACTTTGGTGATATACATGAGCAATTGAATATATTGTGTGAAGTTATTTCTTCTAATAATTTGCAAAATGATCCTAGCATGAATCGTGGAAATGTTGTATGTGAAAATGGATTGCATTTGGATGAAAATGATGAATCTCAATTGTGTTTCAATGAGCAAATGTCCATTTCACATGATAATATCTTTGGAACTAACTTTGAGCCTCAAGAGCTGAGTTTTAATGACTCATTTTTCACCCCTCTTGAGGAGTGCAGCGAAAGTATAGGTTCTAAAGGTATTCCTGCCCAAGATACTCTTATGACATGTCCTTTGGTAAGTTCTCAAGTGGTGCATATTCAAGGTAATATCTATGGAACACTTGGGATAGGTAAGTCACTTTCATTTCTCACATCATTAGATCATGTGGCTTTGGCTATAAAGTCACCTTTTAATGATCCACCACGGCTTAAAATGGTGGATTATTCGTTAACTAAGCCTCCTTGAAAAATAAGGTGAACTAGTCAAGCTATTGACTATAAAGAAGCGCTTATTGGGAGGCAACCCAATGTTTGTTTAAGTTTATGTTATTTTGGGGTGATTTTATGTTTAAAGTATGTGTTTGAGTTATTTTGTTATTTTTCATTTGTAGGTATTGGAAATGGAAGCAAAAGTGACCAAATGAGGTGAAAAAGGCGAAGTTTGATCAAGGAACTCAACCCCTCGATTTGAGTAATTGTTGTTTTTGATTCGTTACAATGGGTTAAAATGCATGTTTTGATCATTTTACATGTGCATGCATTGAGTATATTAGCAAACAAATGATCTATGATGCATTTTGGAAAATTGGGGTATTATTTGTAAATTTTCAAAAGTTGAATTTCTGCTAAAATTCGCAGCAGAAAACGCGTTTCTTAATAAAACGCGCCTCTGAGTCGCGTGTTCACAGAATCGCGTTTTCGATTCTGCACCTGCAGAACAGAAAACGCGCCTTCAAAACGCGACTTTAAGTCGCGTTTTGATGGAAGTCGCGTTTTGTTGCCTGGATCAAAGATGAAAACGCGCCATTGAAAACGCGACTTGAAGTCGCGTTTTCTCACAGAACCGCGTTTTCAGTACTGCAACTTTTGGGAAGAAACGCGCCTTAAAAAAACGCGAGTTAAAGGCGCGTTTCTACTCACGTTTTCTGAGCATTTTTTTTTAAAAAAATGCAGCTTCCTTGATTCTCTTTTTCTTCTTTTCCTCATATATTTTCTTGTACCTTGAGTTGCTTATTGTGTATTTTTTATAGGTACATCACCAAAACAAGGGCTTGAAGTTACGGATCGCCGTTTTGATGTCTTGAGCCTTTGTTTTCACTTTTGATTCTCATTTTCCATTTTTAGGTTTATATCACTAATGGTTACCAAATGGAACTCATGAAGCAATGAAGACAAGCGAACAACGTACCTTGAAGCTTCATATTCAATCACATCATAGGGGAGTATTACTTTCTTTATCTTGATTTTCCTTTTTACAGCATTGAGACAAATGTGTATGTTAAGTGTGGGGAGAATTGAGAATTATATATATTGTATGTGATTGACTTATTAGTTGCAAATATTGACTTGTGTTGAAAATTCAAAATTTTTTCCAAATCTTGTTCCAAAAATTGCAAAACTTGCCTCAACAATTTTAAATTTTTTCGATTTTAGATCCAAGGGGTAAACAATTCCATACCATTAGTAATTCAAAGTCCTTCACATTTGAGATAAAATAAATGTGGTTTTAAGCCACTTTTTCTCATTAACTTGGAAAGACTATTATGTGATTATAATTTTTGCATTTGTAGGAAAGTATATCTTGTTTAAGTGGAGAAAAGTATGCCTATATTATTTTTTTTTGCATATTGATGTAAATTTTCTTCCTCTTTAATTGGTTTATAATTAAGTGATAAATATGGTCAATAATTGCAATACTCTTCTCATGATTATGCTTTCGAGGGAATGTTATTATCTTTACTTTAAAAAAAAAATGAAAAAAAAAATGAAGAAACAAAAGAAAAAGACAAAAATAGAATAAGATTTGTTTTACTCCAATGATTCTTGTACTTAGTAACCGGGAGTCTTCATCTACAAATGTCGACTTTCGAGTAAAACGGTACTTGAATTAAGAGTATGCAAAGCAACTTGAGTATGTGAAGTGTTGAGTAACCGGTGATTTTCATCTAAAAATGTCGATCCTCGCGTAAAAAGATACTTTCACAACTTAAGTAATATTTAGCTATATTATATAAATAAATCCCTCTTTAAAGATAAATAAGAAGATGATCATGGGTTTAGAAAGCATATTATTGGCCATATGAGTTACTTGCGTATGAAATTGGTTAAGGATGAGAAATTGACTTGAATTTGTTATAATGGTGGTATAATTGGCTCTCCTTTACTCGATATTATGAGTACTTGAACTTAATTGAATAATTGCATAATAGTTATTTACTTTGTTTTGAGGAAATGAAGTTGAAATGCTACATATGTTTATTTTCAAATTTTGGATCATTGTTGGTTTGTATTTTTATTGCTTGAGGACAAGCAATGGTTTAAGTGTGGGGGAGTTTGATAAGTGACTAATTTACGTAATAATTGTATGATATTTTATATTATTTTTAGTCACTTTAGTTATATTATCGGTAGAATATGAATCATTTTGGCTATAATTGGTGAAAAATGCTTTTAAGTGATTAAATGAGGTTTTTATCATTTTTTACTTGGATTTTGTGTATTTTGACAGTTTTGACACATTTTCGTATTTCGGCTATAACTTGAGTTACAATGATCGGATTAAGATGATTCTTGAACCAATTTGAAGATAAGAGATAGATCTACAACTTTGGTGAAGAGATCTAAATCCAGTTTGAAGGTTTTCCAGGTCAAAATTCCGAATTACAATAGCAAATTTCTACTGGTCGAAACTGGAACAGGGCAATGAGCAGGTAAGGGTATTTCGGTCATTTCTCAGCCTACACAGATCCAAATGAGATGATTCTTGATGCATTGGAAAGCTAACTCAAAGGGATACAATTTTTATGTTTTGGTCAAGAGCTAAATCAGCTTTTATCATCAAGAAAAGTTCAGTGGAAATTGATGCAAAATCGGAGCAGAGCTGGAAATTGAATCAGAAGTGACCAAATGGTCACTGTAGCAATCCGGCCGGAATGTGGCCGGATTTGTGGCCGGATTCCTGGCCGGATTGTGGTCAGAAAAGGCTGCTCTGTATGCATAAAACTCAATTTCACCTCCACCAACTCACATTGGATGCTAGACATGTGAGAAACATTCCCAGCTGTAAAAGGGAGATGTAATCCTCATTTCTTGACCATCTTTCATCATAAAAGAGCCAAAATTCATTGCAAGAAGGAGAGAGAGATTGGAGTTCATAGCAGAAAGAGAGTGAGACATACGGGAGAAGCTTGAAGTTGCAGAAATGTAGCTTTTTCATCTCCCTAGTGTTAGTTTAGCTTAGTATAGAGTAGTGTAGCTTTTCCATTCTTGTTTATTATCTAGATTAGGATGAAGATGAAGGATGAAGAAGGCAAGGAAGAAAGCTCATGTGACAAGGGTTGTATTCCTTCCAAATTCTTTATCTTTTGTATTTGATTCCAAGTTTAGTTAATATACAAGTTCTGGATTTTGTGCTTAATATGTGTCTTTAAAGTTTATACCTTGGGTTTGGTTGAACTTTCTATGATTGTGAGTGTTTATTCTTTGGTTATTTGATTGCTATGATTTGAGCAAGTTATTTAGCACTTTGGCTCTTTAAATCATGATTAATCTGGTACCATTAATTGTGATTATCTAAGGTGTTGTTTCTGCAATGAAAATTGAGATTTAACACTAGTTCAAGAAGTGCTAAACATAGGGAGTACACTCACGAAAGTAGAGGTGCATTATGTGGTTTTTAGTGATTCATTTCATGTAATTTCATTGAAGAAATGAACTTGTAGCTAATTTCATAACCATGAAAATAGGTATGGATTAGTTATGAGTATAATTGATTCACTACGAAAGTAGGATTCAAATGCATAAGGAAATTATACCATAATTAGCCTAGATGTAGTATTCAATGATCCAAATATAGCACTTGCATGAGTAGTTAGGGATACCACAACCCAAGGAGCTTTCATTTGTTATTTTGTATAATTTCAGTAGGTTTAATTTGTTATAATTCATTGATAGTCTAAATAATAGAGAAGCTTTAGTAGTACCGGTAATTGCAATCTTCCTTGTGGGATCGACCTTAATACCCTATACTCGCTCACGATTCGTATACTTGCGATAAATCGCGTGTGGGGTATTTAGGAGTTTATAAATGTAAAACTTGATTAGGATGAGCTTAATTGTATATGTATACTCCGCGCACGTCATGAAGGAAGCGCGTAGCCCTAAAATTTTGGGCAGCATGCTCTCTGTATTTTGCTATATTCCAGCCATTTATGGTTTCATTGTTTTTTCTCAACTCAGTCCAATTCAACACATAAGAAATCTCAATACAATAGCCCTTCAACTAGACTCAAGTTCATCCAAATACAAAGCAAGTCTAGGAATGCGACTAAAAATCGAGTTTTAAGGACAAAAGCTAAATAGCAGGTTTGACGTCTCTTAGCGGAATAGACACAACCGAAGCTGCACTTATCGGATTGGGGTGAAATTTATACCGTTTCGAAACTAAGATAAAGGCCTACAACTTTGATGAAGACCTCTTAGTCCAGTTCGTAGTGTATCTTGGTCAAAATGTCAAATTACAGAACTAGCATCTCACAATCAGACTAGTTAACCGCACTATAATTAAATGACAATAACTCAGGCTACCGAAGTCCGATTGAGGTGTATCTTATGGCATTTCGAAACCAAGACATATACCTACATTTCTTATGATACCTCCAAAGCTAAATCATACATTTTCAGAGTCAAAAATTGAAATCCCCACGAAGATAGAAAACTGTCCGCGAAAATAGGGCTTATGGGCAGTCAAGGGTATTTCGGTCATTTCACATGCTACGGTGCTCCGATTGAGTTGAAATTTTACAGAAAACTATAAAACATCATTTCCTACAACTTTAATGTTTTGTGCTAAGCCTAATTAGGCCTCTAACATGGTGAAACAGAACCAAGGAAAACAGGGCAAATTGGAACCCTAAAACTGGAATTTCCGCACAAAATCGAAATTTTTCCGCAAACAATCGTAATTAGCACACAAGGGATCCATTTAACCCAATTTAGAGCCATGAATTCAAGGCCAACCATAACCATCATAGGAAAACAGAAAAATTCCCACAAAAATCAGAAATTTAGCCAACTCCACTCTAATCTATAAAATCTTCCATAAAACCAACTAGTTAGCTACCATAAGTCACCAATTGACCATTATTAGAAACAAAAGTGAGTTCCAAGCAAAATACCTTAATTCCTCAAGAAAGGTAGTAGCTTAGGGGTTTTTCTTCCAAAACAACTCCACCAAGTTCTTCAAACTCCCTTAGCAAGTCAATTTTGTGGACTAATTCAAGAGTTAATCGGTTGGATTTCAATATTTGTGCAAGAATGGAAGATGAAAGGTTGAAGCTTTCTTTTCTTTTCTATCAAGAGAGGTTCGGCCAAGTTTCATGAAGAAATGGGATATTTTTGGTCAAATTTTTGGTATTTGGTAAAGGTAAGAAAGATAGGTCAAAATCCAAGTTTTATTAGTTTTGTGACAAGTGGCCCTTTAGGGTTTCAATCCTATCCTTTTGTCTACCAATGGTAATTTATCTAACTAACCTCTAATTGTATTCTAGCACCTTGTAAAATAATATCACTTGGTACAAAACTCCAACAAGTTGTCAAAAAAATATCGCATTTACCGCACAAGCGGGTCCCACGTCAATAATACACTTCAAACTTATCATGAACTAATTTAAACTAGGAAAATAATTTAAAAACTCTATTCACTTATAAAATCTCTGAAAAATTCGAAATAGTAGGGTATAATGAAGAAAAATGCAGGCGAGGAAATAATATAAAATTAGAAAAATTTACGGGTCCTCACACTCTCTCCCCCTTAAAGAAATTTCGTCCTCGAAATTTCCTTCTCAACGGAATCTATCAAAATCTACGTTAGACGGCGGATCATACCTTCTACGTTCTCAGACGAGTCAGAGACCTGAAGTTGCTCTAGGGAATTCATCCGAGCTGGTACTTTCGATTCAGTCCATTTCCCTTTCGTCTGTCCAGGGTTAGTCTTGATTGGTTGCTGGGTTCTTTTCCCTTCGCGTAGTACAACCAGGTAGTTAGTAACCCGATGATTGGCACCCCCACAACGCAGGCATTTTTCCCTTCTTTTCCAACAATTCACCTCAGTATGATTGATTTTTCCACAATAGTCACAAGATAGGTGTGAAATTGAGATTTGCTCTCCTGGTGAGGGCCTCCTCGGAATATCTTCTTTAGGTGACCTCAAAATTCTCACACACTAGTTCCTCTACCTACCTTAGCGAGTGGCCTACCTAGATCACCTCGTTCTTGCCTTTGAATTTCACTAAGTGCACCCCTTTTCTTTGCATGGAAGCTTTCACCTGTGCACCTGAAATTTCTCTCCTTTGGATTTTCTCTGGAACTTCCGTAAAAGTATTAAGTTGTGCCCTTGCTAAAGTCCCTGTTGAAATCCCTTCGCATTGCCTTTTCAGTTCTATGTTTTCGTGCAATAGCTCAATTTTCTCCGAGTATTCATGTTTCCATCGCTCTTCCCAGTACTTGGCTAATCTCTTTTGAACCTCTACTTCGTTTCGAAGAATCTTGATTTCCTTATACATACCAACCATGTGTGCCATCTCGCGGATTCGATAGAACTCAAGTGATAGCCTGCCAGGCAAGTGAGTGAATCATAATACATAACTAGGTATAAGTGACATTCTAACCATATAACTGTTAGGTTCCTTTACTCCTAATTCAAGATTAAACTTAGATATGCTCGAATGAAAGAAGCAGGAAAGTAGAACATGGTTAGGACAATATCTTGTGATACTATACCACGTATCACGTATATACATATTGAAACCTTAAGGCATACTTCGTATATCAAGAGTTTTACACCTTATGCCACATCTTTGTTTTCACAATCTCTCTAACTACTTCCATAACTCTCAATCTCAGTACTCTCATCATCAAGCCAAGTTCATACAGGAACATTAGTGGATAGGTATCAAGGAAATATAGGTAAGGATCGTCCGTCGAGGACCAAACTACGGGTATCAGATATCCAAAGTGAGGTAAAGACCTAGATCATTGCAGTCAGGCCATCTCAAATCAAATAAACACTTATCAAGTCCTCACAGTCATAGCAAAGAAAACAGGTCTTAGGTGTAAATGTCTCAATGTACCCTACAATCTAGTCAATCTCTAGAAAACCCTAGCCAGACTAGTATGAGATTAGTCCATGATAACACTTCCAGATCCAACCCCCTCAATCCGTCTAATTACTAGGTCCAATGTAACACTCCTCCGTGCCTTGGCTTTTGCCATCAAGACTTACCTCAAGTTCAATCAAGATACAAACCCTTATTCTAGCGGTCTCCACCCTTTGGTACTCAGGTCCAAGAATCTAAAATAAGATAATTCACAACTCGAGCCGGCCGGTTTCAAGAGTAAATCATCCATATTAAAGATTCCTACCTGATATACATATATATCTTCCTCAGGTACCATGATACAGATTTTTACACTTATAACGTGCACGGTTCATAGCTTATGCTCAAAAGAGCACTTATACCTTTAGACGCATTCACGAAATCAGGACCATAACACCACTTGGCCCAAGCTCACTCTGTGCAGAGATCACGCGAAACAGCTCTGATACCACCTGTGACAGCCCCACCTCCCCCTAAGACGAGCCAAAGGGTTCGGCGGATCGCCTGCCCAACTCTCGCCGGGACTTAGATTTGGAACGAACGGAAACCCTACCAAACATTCAGAAGAACTTCGAGGAAATAACATTCAGAACCCAATTGAGCCGAACTATAAGATACAATCAATCTTTAGGACAACGTTTCCACAGACATATAACCATAAGGAAACACTGTACAATATACATATTAGTAAGTTTACACACCAAAAGAAACATTTTATTAAGATACATTTAGGGTTTCCAAATTGTCGAGGAGCTATACCCAAAAGAGCAAAAGAATTTCTAACTAACCCAACTCAGTCTTCAAAAACATCGAAGTTCCAAAAGATAATTCCCCGTAAGGAAAACAAGGATAACGGGACGGGGTGAGGTAAAAGCTCAATGAGGTACCAAAAGTATAAACAGTAGAAATCATGAGAAAACACTTTTAGGGTACATATACACATCAAATACGAGAAATGAATGAACACCACAATTTAAAGAATACAGGTGGCTCTCAAGAGCCCAATCCCCGTTGCAATACTTGATCCAATCTAGTTGACCCTCCGTCAACATTCAAATAAAGGAACCAGTCCAGTAGAACACCACTTTAACGCCAAATCCCGTCCACCAACCATATCCCTTACCGGGTCCGGACGCCAAACAGGAACAAGAATGGTAATACTCGAGTATACCGGAAATCCAGAGTCTCCAATACCCATAGATTCCCTAGGAACAGACACCCATGGATTGTCAATTTCCTAGACCAAGCCCTTGCTGGCTCGATTCAATCAACTCCCCATGAGGTTGAGTTCAGATGTAACAGGAAGGTCGTTGGATACACTTCCAAACGACATTATAACAGGCGCAGGTAACAGATTCAAGTATATACAGGAAACAAGCCACACATGCCAGAGAACGAGTGTGATAAAGTACACACTCACCTCGTACAGAATAAACAGTCGATAAAGACATTCAAATAGCAATTTACAAGTACAGATAATCATTTTAGCAATAATTCAGGGGAGTGGTACACTCACCGGTTCCAGTACAGATACTTCAAAAGTTTTTTACCCAAAGTGGCTTTAATCGCCAAGAAACCCTAAAATAATCAAGATAAAACAATTATAGTTCGCACATCCACAAACCCAGTAAATGGAATGCATAAATGAGACCCGACTACATGTCGTACGCCTTTCCAGGTTAAGTACTAGTACAGAAGAATAAAAATATGACTTTTGAGTAAAAAGATAACAGTTGGTCCTAGGGTTACAAACAACCCTCAAAACCCTTCATTTTTACTAAGATCAACTCAACTTGAAGGAATCGCGTAGCCCTAAAATTTTGGCAGCATGCCCTCTGTATTTTGCTATATTCCAGCCATTTATGGCTTCATTGTTTTTCCTCAAGTCAGTCCAATTCAACACATAAGAAATCTCAATACAATAGCCCTTCAACTAGGCTCAAGTTCATCCAAATACAAAGCAAGTCTAGGAATGCGACTGGAAATCAAGTTTTAAGGACAAAAGCTAAATAGCAGGTTTGATGTCTCTTAGTGGAACAGAAACAACTGAAGCTACACTTATCGGATTGGGGTGAAATTTATACCGTTTCGAAACTAAGATAAAGGCCTACAACTTTGATGAAGACCCTTAGTCCAGTTCGTAGTGTATCTAGGTCAAAATGTCAAATTACAGAACCAGCATCTCACAATCAGACTAGTTAACCGCACTATCATTAAACGACAATAACTCAGGCTACCGAAGTCCGATTGAGGTGTATCTTATGGCGTTTCAAAGCCAAGACATATACTTACATTTCTTATGAAGACTTTTAAAGCTAAATCATGCATTTTAAGAGTCAAAAATTGAAATCCCACGAAGACAGAAAACTGTCCGCGAAAATAGGGCTTATGGGCAGTCAAGGGTATTTCAGTCATTTCATATGCTACAGTGCTCCGATTCAAGTTGAAATTTTACAAGAAGCTATAAATCATTTCCTACAACTTTCATGTTTTGTTCTAAGCCTAATTCGGCCTCTAACATGGTGAAACAGAACCAGGCAGAACAGGGCAAATTGGAACCCTAAAACTGGAATTTCTGCACAAAATCGAAATTTTTCCGCAAACAATCGTAATTAGCACACAAGGGATCCATTTAACACAATTTAGAGCCATCAATTCAAGGCCAACCATAACCATCATAGGAAAACAGAAAAATTCCCACAAAAATCAGAAATTTAGCCAACTCCACTCTAATCCATATAATCTTCCATAAAACCAACTAGTTAGCTACCATAAGTCGCCAATTGACCATTATTAGAAACAAAAGTGAGTTCCAAGCAAAATACCTTAACTCCTCAAGAAAGGTAGTAGCTTAGGGGTTTTTCTTCCAAAACAACTCCACCAAGTTCTTCAAACTCCCTTAGCATGTCGATTTTGTGAACTAATTCAAGAGTTAATCGGTTGGATTTCAAGATTTGTGCAAGAATGGAAGATGAAAGGTTGAAGCTTTCTTTTCTTTTCTATCAAGAGAGGTTCGGCCAAGCTTCATGAAGAAATGGGATATTTTTGGTCAAATTTTTGGTATTTAGTAAAGGTAAGAAAGTTAGGTCAAAATCCAAGTTCCATTAGTTTTGTGACAAGTGGCCCTTTAGGGTTTCAATCCTATCTTTTTGTCTACCAATGGTAATTTATCTAGCTAACCTCTAATTGTATCCTAGCACCTTGTAAAATAATATCACTTGATACAAAACTCCAACAAGTTGTCAAAAAGATATCGCATTTACCGCACTAGCGGGTCCCACGTTAATAATACACTTCAAACTTATCACGAACTAACTTAAACTTGGAAAATGATTTAAAAACTCTATTCACTTATAAAATCTCTGAAAAAATCGAAATAGTAGGGTATAATGAAGAAAAATGCAGGCGAGGAAATAATATAAAATTAGAAAAATTAACGGGTCCTCACAGCGTGTTATTTGATTAGAACAGAGTTTCTCTAATTCTTAAGGCAATTGAGAAATTGAATTCTAAGGTCATACCTATGGATATTTCTTGATTAGATTAGTAGTTAACGGTCATACTTAATCACTAATACAGTAAGGAAAAGTTAATTGTCATTGCTTGTTTAGCTTATCTGTGAATAAATGGAATTATTATTGCATCAATGATAAATTGAGTAAAGCATTTCTGAAGTTATTTCTTGGCTAGAGTTTATTTATTATTGATTCAATTTTTAACAAATTGTCACTTTGTCCTTTTATTTGAGTTATTTAATTATTCTCACTTTTATAAAAATCCCCTGTACTCTAGACTCTGGAAGAAACGAATTTTTTTAGTCCCTGTGGATTAGACCCTCTCACCGCTATATACAAAAATTTATATTTTATTTAAATATATATTTATTATTGTACAAACTCGACACTTGTCATTTCGATTTTCATTTTTTCTCATCTTTCTTTCTTATTAAAATCTAACATTCCAATTGTAAAGTTTTGAAGCATTTATTATAATGTTCGGTGCATTTATAATTTTACTGAATAACTCAAACAATTCTACAAAGTAACTAATTCATATTAAACTTTTTCATAACCTAGTCAAATGCAAGAAAAAAAAGAAAGAAAGAAATATAGAAGAATAATCAACTTAATTTACATAGAGTATACATTCTTTATATTTTAAAGCACTATTTATTGAGTATTTAACTATCAATATAAGTAAAAAAAATGACAAAACTCATTATTCATTAATTATTCTTGGTGCAAAACAACAAATACATATAATAAAGCCAAATTTGTGACCAAACATGTAAAGAAAAGAAGCATATAAGAAATTAATGGCTTGAATAAATGAAATAAAAAAATTGAGAAAGAGAGAGAGAGAAGAAAAGGGAGTTTAATTAGCTTTTCCACATTTTCTTTTTTTTTTTAGTGTAAGCGGGAGGACTCAAATTTTCTACATTTTTCACATTTTCTTTATTATCAGAATTCTTAGTACGCATTTAACACAATTTCAATTTATATTTACATCTTATGTCATCCTAAAACCGTCAAATAACTATTTATGAGTGCATAATAATCTAAACTCCAAACTTTCTAGGGAGCCAAAGTGCAAAGTTAAATTTATTAATTAACGAGAATTTGATTTTAATCATTTGTCATTATTGAACTTCTATCAATTATCCTAAATATAATTTAATTCAAAAACTTGGAGAATCAATTTAGCACACACACCAAATATTAAGGACCAAAATAGCATTTCTCCCTTACCTAGTGTGATCTAATCCACGAATTATCCCCGACCAATTGGACCTAAGTGGGGTAACATGTTTCGACAATAGTAAACTTTGTCGTCCAAATTGAAGCACTTTGCTGCCTCCACTAAAACACAAGGCAATAACATATCAAAGGACTATATTTTCATTATTAACGTGAGTTAGCAATCTAATTTGTGACGCTGAGTAGGATTGAAATCTTGAAAGTGACCAAATTGGAAATTACAACCTTTAAAAGACATTGAGGATTTCCCTGAAGTATATCCAGGACTTCACCTCTCCTTACAGGTCTTATTTTTTGTCTGCTATGTGTTTGTTATAATGAAGAACCCTCTACACCTAGTGTATTCTTTTGTTGCAAATCTAAATTTATCACCCCGACTGGAACAACTGGACATTGAATGAGCTAGTACCCAAGTTACATTTTATCACCAAATTTCGAGCATCACCAAATCTATAGACAACCCCCAAAATTATGTGTGCGCGCGCGCGCAAGGTGCGTACATGTACCAGTAAGCAAGCTCTGAATTCATGCTTCGATTTGAAAGGATTAATTAATGACGTGTTGGAGGTATTGGAAGCGGTCTTATAGTTATATGGGGACGAATATGCCTGCGAAGTTTGGACATGAGGCAGGTTTAATTCTTCTAAAGCTCCAATGTCATGCCTTGCATCATCTTTTTTTTTTTTTTTTGAGGAAGGAATGCCTTGCATCACTGAACTGCAAAGTTTTACCAAAACAATAATAATGATTGATAATCATGCTAACAAATAATAATAGGATTAAATAAACTTGCTTCCTTTGAACCTTGGGATTGAATAAACACTTTGCCCTATTGAAATTAATGTATGTACACTTTGCCTCCCTCTGTTAACTTTTTTATGCCTAAAATTAAGTCACATTTTTTTCGTTGACAAATTACCCACTAATTGCTTTACGCATGGAACAGAACCTGAAAATTCACATTCGTCATCTATTCTACGCACTATTTTCTTGATATGAGAATGGTTGCTAAATGCAGTACGTATTAGGACAGA